>NC_060158.1:26472380-26498812 GCF_021292245.1 Micropterus dolomieu | reverse complement strand
TGTTGAGACATTCAGATGGTAGAGTCAGAATTTGGCGTAAACAGAATGAGAACATGGATCCATCATGCCTTGTTACCACTGTGCAGGCTGCTGGTGGTGGTGTAATGGTGTGGGGGATGTTTTCTTGGCACACTTTAGGCCCCTTAGTGCCAATTGGGCATCGTTTAAATGCCACGGCCTACCTGAGCATTGTTTCTGACCATGTCCATCCCTTTATGGCCACCATGTACCCATCCTCTGATGGCTACTTCCAGCAGGATAATGCACCGTCACAAAGCTCCAATCATTTCAAATTGGTTTCTTGAACATGACAATGAGTTCACTGTACTAAAATGGCCCCCACGGTCACCAGATCTCAACCCAATAGAGCATCTTTGGGATGTGGTGGAACGGGAGCTTCGTGCCCTGGATGTGCATCCCACAAATCTCCATCAACTGCAAGATGCTATCCATCAATATGGGCCAACATTTCTAAAGAATGCTTTCAGCACCTTGTTGAATCAATGCCACGTAGAATTAAGGCAGTTCTGAAGGCGAAAGAGGGTCAAACACAGTATTAGTATGGTGTTCCTAATAATCCTTTAGGGGAGTGTAGATGACTCATCCCTCACTTGGGGGTGTATTTTGATTTAGCGTCCAATGAAACTTTCTAAATTTTTATGACGCCGCCCAAGTGTTTGTTGGAGCTGCCGGCCTCACACCGTATAAAAACACTGGTTGTTCACTGATTTGGGTGAAACTGGATCATATTTTATGGATAGTTATTTTCTGGTTCTCCCTCTGATGTCCTCTGGCTGCTCTGCCTCAACCTTTGATGATTTACAGAATTTCCTGATGGTAACTTTGTATTGAGTGAATGAGCAGCTCTTTAAGACTCAACTAAGCAGGATATAAACCTTTCTTATCAGTCTTAAGTGCCAATTATAGAGAAGCAGTGATGGCTGGAGCTGCTGCCAATAGATTTAATAGACCATCTTCACCCTTACTTTTATTCCCTGTAGTATACAGTTTACTGATGTAACACTACACAATTTCTGGGTAACAAAAAAAATGTAGACAGCAGTTCCTCACTGCCTCTTGGGGTTGCCAGATCACAAGGTTGCCAGGTGCAGCTGTAGGGCAGAGTGAGGCAGGTACCACTGGAATTTGAAGAGTAAAAACATTTGCCACTGTCAAGTGAAAAAACACAAAGCCCCGCTGGTGGCCCCAAGAGGATGAAATGTTCCTTACATTCTACGGTTCAAAAATATACTGTAGATGAAATTATTCTCAGAGCCTTACCGGTAGTGAGTCTAAATGTAAATGTTAAAGGTTAATTCCAGTTACTTACAACTTGGGTGTTAGTTTTGTAGTTTTGACCATATTTCCATCAGTTGTGTTGACGCTGTACTCATCGTAATGATGTCAGAGATTCGGGAACATGCTGACATTGCTATAACGAACAGGACAACAACGAACAGGACAAAACAAGCCATCAGTTTATCAAGATTATCTAAACCACTAAACAAGCCGTCATTGTACAGGTGGCAATTACTTCGGTAAGTACAATGTAATTATAATTACAGAAAAACATAAAAGCGTAATTATCCTTGTTTTTCCTGAAATTCACATTGTAAGTCCATGGTAAGTCATGCAAAGTCCAAAATGAAAAAGGTTCATCCTCTGGGGATCAATGTGATTGTTTGATATTTCATCAACAGAAGTGGACCTTTTGGCCTGATGGTTGTGCCAGAGGAAAGATAAGTATATTTCATGGCGCTTTGCTCATTATGTTTTAATATCCCTTGAGAACAAATTAAAATTTTGTCCTTATTCATAATCCAAAACCGAATTATTTCTCTGGGGACCATGAATATGCACAGCACATGTAATGTGTCCAGGCCATGAAGTATGATTTTAAGTAAGCTAACAAAGGCTAAATTGTTGGTCAATGGGACCCAATGGTGGTCCTTAACAAGAGGAAAAATAGTCACCACTATCATCAGAAAGATTCACCCAGTGAGGAACATGAACTAGCATTTGTCCATGTTATTCTGCTCTGAAGTTAATACAACAGACCGACTCTCCTCTGTAAATCCAGTTATCATTTCCAAACTAAAACATCTAATGAAGTATTGATATTTCTTTTGCAAACATCTAGAGGAAGATTTAGATGCTCTAATCCTGGAACACCTTCTGACAGCAACACAAAAGACAGCCAACTGAAAGTAACGCAATACAGCCGCATCCACAGCACTTGACGTTATATTAGCTTACCATAGCATTGTAACATTATGTAAATATTGTATATATCCACACTTTATATCTTGTTTGTATTTTATATTTTTAATCTGATATTTATATACTTCTATATATACAACTTTCTATTATTACTTAAAGTATTTCTGATTCTGATTGTAAATGTTGGCGGGCCAGCCTGCATGTTTTTGTAGTTTTGTTGACGAAATGAACACTGATGCAGCGTCTTCTGCATTGGCCAATCACAGATTTTGAAGTGCATTTTTGATACATTACTCTGTAACATGAGATGTAAAATCAAACACAGTTGAATAATCTGCTGTGCCGTGTCTTTTCATCTAATCAGCCTTCAAACTCATGGATCTGTTACTCAAACCGGCCTTCTTGGACTGCATCTGAAGTCTCAATGGTACTGAAACAACATGCCCTAACGCAATTCTGTTTTCAGGCTGAACACTTGTTATAAATATGATATTAAGGTGATGTGGGAATAGAATAATAATAATAACTATTGAATCTGAAACAAAAGAGCAAAGTCAAAACATCTACATGAATATAAAAAACATGGAAAACACTTTTAAATCAAATGCTAATACACATTTGAAAAAGGACCTGCAGTATCAGTCTGACACTACTAAAACTACTGACACAAGAAGAGGAGCTGCTGGTGGGCTGTTAATCCAAGCTACTGTATCATCCCAAACACTCCACTCTGTCTTGCTTGAAGGGATTTCTGGCTCTGAGGACAGCTGTGTTTACAGTGCAGACAAAGAGGATTGTCGACCTTGTCTGATTTTTTTGGGCAACCGAGGCTGTGAAGAGAACTAATAAAACTCTGGCAGCCTGCGCCACCATGTGCCACCCCATCTCCTCACTGTGCCAGCCATGTTGGCTTGCGCCAGCAACAGAAGGTGCGACTTCCCTTCTCCCGGGCCTCGACAAGCAGGCAGAGAGAGAGGAGGGCCCCGTGAGCGATGACGGGCGCCCGGCTGATGGACAGAGGTGTTAACCCCATCATCAGGCGGGGAGAGATAGCTGCGCTCTTGTTTACACACACTGAGGCCGGATTGTCACCTTGTCTGTCAGGGAAACATCCTATCTGCAGCCTCTTATCTCGCCGTGAGACAGCCAGCTACTCTGCTGGAGAGACCTGCTGCAGCTTCACATCACCATAAATCATTTCCCTCAGCCATACCATTGTTGCTTTTCATGTTATTTTTCCCTTCACTCCTCCAGATACTATAAACTCTTCCTCTGTCCTCATATAACTTCCTCTCATTTGCACTTTCCAAACTCTCCAGTATTAGTTGTCAGTGACACTGTGCCCTAATACGCCCGTGAGGCACTGAAGTGTATACATTTCCATAAAATCTGCTCTGTGAGATGAAATCTTATCATGACGACACTGGTTATAAGCATATTGGTCCTTTTGGAAGTGTGCAGCCTATTCATTAAACAATGTTGTAAATGTCATCTCTGCTTTTAAATTGTGCCGTTTGTAAATCTTTACGTAGTATTCAGACTGTTTAAAGTGGTTCTTGAGCCTTCGACTGAAGTTCTGAAGGACTACTGAACACTACAATTCGCAATATTCGCCTTTGTTGCATTTATTTGTTAGCCTAAACTTGAGCACTTGAGGAAAAACATCAGGCTCCAAAAAATACACCAGGCGGGTTCAAATGAATTAAAATAACGCTCTGCAGGAAGGAGGCACGCAGGAGTAAATGAAGCACGCACTGCAGTGCAGTTTAAAGAGCCTCAGGCAGTGTGGCTGTGCTGCTGTGGTGATGGACAGTTATTCTGGATATAGATTTCAAGGACCGAGGGGGCGAGAGCAGCAGAGAGAGGAGTCCCAGGAGCTGAACATTTTCATAAATTGATGACTACTATTGTAGGAAGCCTAAGTGTAGAAACAAATTGATGAGCGGGGAAGATGAGGATTTCGAAAAGAGCCGAGGCTTGACTGCCTCTCATTCTCTCGTTAAAATGCTGGAGATAAAATGTTATCAACTGCAGAGTGGGACTTCCCACATACAATTAAATAAGACCAATTTGTGTGTAGAGTGGTGTCAGACAGATAAGACTGAAACAGCAGATAGAGAGCAGAGGAGAAGAAGAGAAGTTATTGAAGTCATGGTGTTGTGGCCAGTTAGAGGAGCCGGGAAGGTCTATTCCTGTATGCATGAATGCCTGTATGAGTGCACATTTCTGGATGCATTTTTGTGCACATATGTTTTTCGCTTCTTAGTCACAACGAACCTGCTCAAGCACAGAAGCATGTGATGCCCTTAAATAATTGAGCAAACAAAAGTGTTGGCTGTCACCTGAAGAATATTTCAAAGCATCAACAAAGCTTTGGACAGTCAGTCCTGTATGTCTTGTCAAATGACTAAGCCTCAGTAAAAAACAATTTTATATATTTTCCAAAACATAAACTGTATTGATTCTCATGGTGTTAAGGGGCACACTGAAATAGCAACTACTCCAGAATACAGTACAGAAAAAAAGGAGAGTGAGATCCACTATAGGCTCCCATAGCAAATTAAACACAAGTGACAAACATGCAAGAAGCATAAAATGTAAAGAAAAATCTCCAGACACACTATTGGCTCAGTGAGGTTTCACTTACAGACACAGTGGTGCTTTGAGCTTAATACAACCTGATATTCATTTAGTATATCTGATATTCATTTAGTATATTATGGTATTATATTATAGTTAGCATGATAACATCCTCACCACGACGATGTTTAGCAGGTACAATGTTTACCATCCAGCGCCATCTTAGTTAAGCGCATCAGTATGCTAACATTTGCTAAGCCGCACTAAACACAAAGTGCAGCTGAGGATGATGGGAATGCTTTGCAGGTATTTGGCCATAAACCAAAGTACTTGAGAAACTGAAGCCTTAACTTAGCTTTTCATCTAGCGCTGATGACAGCGCTAGATGAAAAGTTAAGGCTCGATCAGTTCATCTCAAGGGGATGATGACTGTATCAAATTGCATGGCAATCCATTCAAAAGTTGGGACATTTCACTCAAAACTACAAATGTCAACCTCATGGGGACTCTTAAAGAAAGGTCAGGCAATCACCAAAGTGAGATGTTAAGACTTTTAACACCTATTCGTGCAAGCTGACAACAGGACTGTTTGTGCAGTCTGTTTATTTGTCACAATGACAGATACTATACGCATGTTGGCTGTAGCTAGCTAGCAACATGCATACATTGCTAGCTAGTGTGCTATGTTTCTGTGACAGTTCAGCCTTTGAATTATATCAAGACTGACGAGGAAGCCCAGCTTGTTTTGTTATTTTCCTCCAGACCCATTTCCTTTTCTTCTGATTCCCATGTGTACATGAAATGAAGTCATAAGGTTCAGAAATGATTAGCAAGAGATGAGAGAACACTCTTAAACTGCACAAGTAGCAAAAAGCAACAACATGCTGCTTTAGTTGTAGACTCATAAGCACCATAGCTGTTTTCCTCCAAGCTTTTTCTCATTTAAATCTTACAGATGGGAAGTTTCTCTACCTCATAATTCTCTCTTCATGCATGTTTTTAAAAGTCAAGAAAATTTAATTTAGATAGCTCAATTTCATAAATCACAATTTGCCTTTAGGGCTTTATAATCTGTACAGCATACTACACGGTCTGTCCTTAGACACTTGATTCAAACGAGAAAAAACCCTTTTAACAAGGGAAAAAATGGATGAAACCTCAGGAAGAGCAACAAACTCCCAAGACCGACAAAAAAGCAATAGGTGTCGTGTCCAGAACAACAGAAAATCAGTTATGATGACAAAATGTAGATTGTGAAAGAGGTAAAAGTGAAGATGGAGGATACGGGAGGACTCAGTTTGGTGGCTCTTAAAAATATAAAATTATAAACTCCCAGACCTCCTAGCACGTCACCTCGAAAGCAGAAAATGTGCATCAGTCAAAACCTGATCGAAGCGAGCGCCAACGTCAATCATTTGACGGAGGCGGGTGGTGTGAAACGATGTGCTGTTTCAAGTGGAAAAGATGTGATTTACAGCCTGTCGCCCTGACGTGACGTGTGATGTTTGAGCACGATGAGTGGAGATCACAAAATGGGGGTGCAGCAGAGAATCCAATCCACTCTATTCATCACTCTATTTAGTGAAACTTTGGTGTTGGCTATGGTTATAAGTGGAAACCACCCTTCTCAAACAGAATGTGACACATCAAAAGCTGAAAAACCAAATGTCTCCTGGACAGCAGTGAGTGGAAGTTCCTGCCAAGGAAAGCTTGTCTCGCCAACCATGGCTGAGCTTATTTTCACCACCACCCAAATACTTCCTGCTGTGTTCAAAGTCAGAGCTCACTCCTCCCAAACTATGAAAAATAAAATAAAACAGAGGTCCTAGTTGCGAGGTAGGGTTTGAAGTCAAATAAAGGGCTGATGCCCACACAGCCAACAGACTTTCCAACATTACTTTCAGAAGATTGTATGGTTTCAGTTGGACCCAGCATGGTATGTGGGCATGTTGAATGTTCAGACAGGTGCCATGAAAAGAGTATGGGAATTGTGAACAGCCAAACTAACATGTTCCCATCTTGGTAGCTAAAATGCACTGAGGAAGGTAATGAAGAATAACCAAAATTTTGACTTCACACAAGAGAATAGAGCATAAGGAACTGCAAAACAAAAAAAATGTAATTTTAGTAAGGAAGGAGAGTAAGTAAGTAAGTAAAATTGACCTTGCTAGATCTGGTCAGACCGTATCCTAAAGGTGCTTTCAACATTGGTGTTCTGTATTTTAGATGGATGATAAGGCATTCAGGCAAGCTTCTGCTCCACTAGCTTCTATAACACAATGCAATCTCTCATTCATCTCTTGTCTCTTTCATCTGTCTTTCTGAAAAAGTGAAGTTGTTCCTGGGGTCCCCGCGACCCTGTACGCCGGATAAGCGGTTGATGACGGATGGATGGTTCCTGGGGTTTACTTTCCATATTCCAGGACAAATCGCCATCCACTACAGTACCTGCTATTAGAAATGAAAACCTTTGTGGCTTTAACAAAGTTAAACAATGTTTACTTTGAGAGCTGGATATTGAGCTTACGAGGGTTTAGTGCTCATAGAAAATGGTGTTTGTTAAAGGGCATATAGAAAAACCAAAAAGCCTAACATCCTTACCGAAACATTTGAAGCAAGTAGGTTTATGTACTTTTGATAAAAAAGTTCTCCTCCAAGGCTGGAATTTTCAGTTTAGTGTTGTTCCAAATGTCAGTTGTTTCTTGAGTTGAGAGGTGATCCAAATAAAATTTAACGGCTTTTGTGGTGTATGTACGAGGGAGTCCGGTGTGAACCGCTAGCTTGGTCTGTTGTTTTGCCCTCCAGGTCACCATGCATGTCATGTGACTATGAATAAGGGTACTGTCACAATACATGATTTCTGGGAAATGAAGTCCCAAAGCCAGAAGCATCATAGCAGCTTTAAAGGCTTTTATTACCTAAAAGTTCAGTACATTAAGGTGGAATGGTCATAGACCAAAGTCAAAGCCTAAATGTTTTTTTAGGTTCCTTTTGGTATCTCATGTTGGGGGGTCATTAAGGGAGTGTTAAGGAATGTTTTTCTTCTAGCAATTTGGATTTGGCATGTGTTGGCATTGATTTTTTCCAGCCATAGACTGTATAAAAGAAGTGGACGTAATCACCGTGACGTCACCCATTTGTTTGTGGACCACCGTTTCGAAGCCTTGAGTCCGGCATTTTGGCCGTCACCATCTTGGTTTTTTGGAACCAGAAGTGACCGTAATTGGACGAGAGGATGGAAATAGGAAGGGATTCGCTATGCCTGATAGGTTGCCGTGGTAGCGACTTATCAATCACAAGGTAGCCTAGCTAAAGCATACCCTTCTTTATTATCTATTTTACTGTAAATGGGACCATAATATACTAAATGAATATCAGATATACTAAATGAATATCAGGTTGTATTGAAAAAGACTAGTGACTGAGACCATAAACTCATTAGGACTTCTTTTGCAGCCAGTGGAGTGCCTCCCTGCTGTCCATTAGTAAAAAATGCAGGTTCAAGTCATTTCCGCATTGACTTCACTTCTTTTAGACTGTGTACATATATATATATATACATTTATAGACTGTAAAGCCTATATGCTTTTTTTATTATTATGCTTTATTATATATATATATATATATATATATATATATATATATAGAGAGAGAGAGAGAGAGAGAGAGAGAGAGAGAGAGAGAGAGAGAGAGAAAGAGACTGTGAAGACTGTTATTATGCTAAAAAAAATTTTTTTTAAATAGTTATTCAATCGGTGACGTCCGGTTGTAAATACAAAAGAAAATTTGAAAGTGAATGCATTAGTATTACATAAAAATACCCTCACCATACACACACTGCCATGAGGGACTGATATTCTTAATGCTATTCGATCAACCTGGTTGGCCACTATAATGAGGCAAGGGAGATGGAGGCTGGTTCCTTTCACAGGTCAGCGGACTGACAAAGCCCAGTGTCCTGGTCTGGTACAGGGGTGCTGTCTGCTTGCTGGGGTTTGTCTGGGCTTCGTGTGCCTGTGTGGGAGTGATCTGTATTCACCTTCACTGCGCTGTGGCCCTCCTCTGTTTAATATGGGCCCGCTGTAGCCTCCCCGCCATCACCTGGCACTGCAGAGTTCATTCTCAGCGTGTGTTTTTATCAGCACCCCTGGGGGCATATGTAATTGCTCAGTGCTGATGAGAACAGCCCCAGCTCAAAGTACCATCTCATACTGCAATTACTCCCATGGAAGTGCAGGGAAAAAACAGGTGAAAATAAAGAAACAACCCAGTGCCACGTTGCAGGTGAAAGACTACATCCCTACCTCCCCCTGCTGAGCCAAGCCAGGGCTGATGAAGGACCAAAAGTCAGCCATCTCCTTGGGGATAAAGAGTTTTTAAGCTGTTAATCCTCCGTCTGTGGATGATTGAGGTGAACATCTGTCATTAGAAGCCTTTTATTTTAAAGTTTCCAAAGCTAACGGTTGTCTGTCTTTGTGTGTGGGTGTGTGGGGGGCAGCGTAGCCGTGGCAAGACAATAAAGGTGATAGACTTTAGAGGAACTTCCTGTGTCCTGTGTGTGAGTTGTACACACAAAAAGGGGAATCTGAGTGATGCTCTTGCCCAGAGTATGACAGCTCGCCGCTCCTCCGCTTATGAAAATAAATGCTGACGAGTGGTGAACTGGCCGAGGTGCTCGGGTGTCAGCCAGGGTAGAGAGATGGCTCCATGCTGACAGGCTGACGCGCTTGGTTTGCATTAAGATGCATGACGCAGGCCTTCGTCCTCGGCCCCCCTATCCGGCTTCTGTGGCCCCTTGGTTGCTGGTGGGGGGTAGGTGGAGGGGGGACTGAGCCGAGGCTCATAACCAAGGCAACATGTCCCTATCAGTATTCCACTGTGACAGGTGCTGATGCTGCCCTGATGTTACCCTTATACTGCAAGACTTCAGCCTGTCTTTGTTAGTCTGTCATTGCACTTTTCTTCTGACATCCATAACTTTTGCTTTGAGGCTGTCTTTGTGTGTGTGATTTTTTTTTTCATTCTAAGTGACTCAGCATGAATGTTGCTGAATATTTAAAGTGGCCCGCTGCCAGCTGCTTTTGTCCACATGCCCTTAAAGTCTAATAACTTGACCTATGCTTATGTTAGGAGATTTCCTAGGCACAAAACCTATTATACAACTAATTCAAAATATGCCAACACCAATTTTGATGCATTTCCTGTCAGTTTCTAGCCAGTGAGAAATAACCAGTAATGATAAAAAACAGGACTAAGAATCTACCGACATGCTAGCAGCTTTGTGAGGCTATACTTAAAGGCTACACAGCGGTGCTCTGAGCTAAATGCTAATGTTAGCATGATCACAGTGAGAACACTAAGATACGTATGTTCACAAGGGAAAATGTTTACCATGTTCACCATCTTAGGATAGCACGGGAGAGAAATATTACAGGTTAGACTATTAAGGCAGGGCGATTTGTACGAGATAGAATGAAACCCTCCTGCTCTGTTATCCCTCAGCCTGTCTGTCATGTTATGTTCCACTACCCAAACAGAAAATGTGAGTGGCAGCGTTGCTACGATACGCCTGACAGCGGCTTTCAACGGCTCTGACAGAGCGCGGGATCTGTCATTGCGTTTGCCTATTGTTCATTGACGTGACTACACATTGTAGAGCCAGAATTTGTCTGGTAAATGTAGCTGGTTCCTTGATGTGATTGTGTATGGTATGGATAGGACTTCTTCTCACAACCAAGTATGTGGGCATTCTTGCGTTCTATCTTTAGATAAGATGGTTATTTAGTTCACAATGCAATAGCCACATAAAGCTGGGTACATGGGTGATGTTCTATGGTGGGTTAGGAATATATGTATATTTTTTACTATTATATTTATATTTTTTGCTATATAAGTTAGACAGCGTGCTTATACTCATACTTATGTTGTTATTTTTCAAAAATAGGTTTGGCTACTCAGTAAGGCCATCAACTGATATATAATTGGTACTGTAGAAAATGCAACCAATAATATTATTGGCAGTTATTAATGATCATATGCTCTGCTGTTTTAAAACTAGTTATTTCCTCCTCTTTTGATCTGATAAGGTTACCATACTGCCAGAACCACATAGTTTTCTGTGCTTCTGCTGTTCTTGTTACAGTCATCTGTTGTGATGGCTCATCAGCTCTGGTCTGGACCTGAAATGTTCCCATCTGCACTGGAGAAATGTTCCAAAGGCTGTGAACGTGTCCTGTAAATGTCCCCCATCCTCAGATGTAAAAGTAGTGGAAAGTTATCATTCCAGGTCACAATTCCAAGACGGGAATGTCAATTAATATTGGAAATAGTGATTACAAGCTGTACAGTAAGAGTGATGCAGTTTGTGAGTCCAGTGGTGCGATGCTAAATATAATAATCATATGTGCAATGTATCTTCAATAGAACTGAACGGGAGAAGGAGCAAATGTGAAAGTGTAATGTGACCATACCTTTAGCTGTGGGTTGTGGTTGGATTTACAGGCTTTTACAGTGAATCGACATTTGAGATGCCACCATCACTGGAGAGGAGAGACATTTTGTCGGATTCAAAGTGTTAATGTCTTCTACCAGCTGCACAACAAACTGCTATGCTATCTCAAGCTATTTAAGATTCTACAATGCCAGCAAGAATATTTTTGTCACACATACAAGAGGTTGGCCATGATAGTTCAAATCTATACGTAACAGCATCTACATTGAGGGAGCGCTACTCTGCCTCTGGCTGACTATTACTAGACTATCTGACCTGAATTTGGCTCACGATGAACACATCTTTTGCCAAAGGAAAAACAACTCTCCTTCTTACAAGTTTTTTCGTCAGCATTATGGCAGTTTCGCGTGGCCCTTTTCTTTCTTTGTCTTCTCCCTGCAGAGGAGGAAACTGACAGGCAATATTACTGGGCTGCAGGGACGCCCTGTCACCACAATTTTAGACAAACATTTTTAGGCTGGTTAAAGTTATAAACTAAATAGGTGCTGGGGGATTTTTAGTGTGCAGTGTAGATGGACAAGCAGTACATTTTTGTTGGCATCCACCTGCTGCTTAAACCTTACTCTGCTGCTTGAAAATACTATTTTAACACTGTCGCGTTGAAGATATAACTTAAAAAAGCACTGGCATCAGAATGACTCATTATGCAGAATTCTCCATTTCAAAATAATGTACAGTGTATTATATTATTGGATTATAACAATTTATCTGTTAATGTGTAATTACTTTAATGTTGCAGCTGGTAAAAGTGAGGATAATTTCTATTACTTTATATACTACAGGGTAGCTTGTGAATTTCCCTACAGGGATCAATAAAGCCTTATCTTATCAGATTTTAACCTATAATATGACATCATAGTTTATTTGTATTTTGTATTATTAATCTGAATCTGGAAAGACTACTTTTTCTAACTATAACTAAAGTTAGTAAATAAATATAGTGCAGTAGAATATTTTCCTTTGAATTGTAGTGGAGTGCAAATGTAAAGCAGCTAAAAGTGGAAAGTTCCTCAAAACTGATTTACCTTTGCCTAGTTGGATAAGAAGAGTTCAGTATATGAAAATGACACACCGTGAGCCTATATCATATTTGTTTCTTCAGCCATTTGTAAATCTTGAAGATCCCTCGGAAACAGTTGAATGCCAACAAGCATTAGGAGTGACATCATATCTGAATCATTCACATCTGGCCCCCAAAAATTACATATACCAGCTTTTCTATTCTATTCTATAGAAACAGTCATTCCATCAAGCTGGAGCAGGAGGTTGTTCAGTGTGTCTCACCGAAAGTGCTTTTACGGTTATTAAGGAAAGGTAAATATTTTCTGGTTTTCCCTCTAATGTCCTCTGGCTGCTCTGCCTCAACTCTGTGACTTATGAAGTTTCGTGGTGTACAGATAGCTGTACTTGCATGTAAGCTTCTGTAATAATGTTAGAGGTGTAAACACCATTACACCCCCGTAGTACCACGCCTCCAGTCCGGGCAAAATCAGCAATAGGATGGCTAGCTGCACAGCTAATTGAGCCGCTAGTGGCAGCTGCTGTTAGCAGTAAAGTTAGTGGCTAAAGTAACTGGTAACATACAAACTAAGTGTGACAATATCTTCCCCATTAAATATGATTCAGTTTCACCAAAACTAGTGTATAAAGTTGTGTTTTTGTACAGTAATCAGCGAGGCCTAGTATTGCATAGCAGGCTTTATTTCCACATCGATTCAGCGCTGTGCAGCTAGTAGGGATGGGTATCACTACTCAATACCTTTATGGTATCGAGCGAAACAGCCCAGTATCGAGTAGTATCAAAACGTCTCCAGTCAAACCAGTACTTCATTTGATACTTTTTGTAACCAGACTGCAGCCAAACACGTAAGTGCCTGCACCCAGTGCTTACTTTGTAAATTATTAGGTGCCGGAGAACGTGAAATGTTCCACCCGCTGAAAATAATTTATTCATTATTTATGATCAAATAATTAATTATTTAAAATGTTTGGCATACCTGCACATCGTTTTAAAAGGCGAACAGAAACGATTATTAGCTACCAAACAAAATAGTTAATAAGGAAATCCATTAGGCTTACCCGAATAGCCTGGATGAAATCTTGATTAGAAATCTCTCAAACTGTTCTAACTTTGGCTGAAATAATGTTCTTATACAACCCCATTGCTCATAGTAAGAAGCTGGTGGAGAAAAATAGTTTTCAAGGCCTTTAAACCAGCTAGTAATCCTCATGTATCTGCCCCCTTATTAGAGGAGCTGAGCTACTGTCTGTTGGAAGCTAATAATCCTGTGGTCGCCTTCCTGCATGTTGTGCTTTAACAGCACTGTGTACCTGTTTGCTGTGTGTTTATGTTGCCAAGAATGCACTTGTGAGGTATAGGTGGCACCCCGGTGCAGCCAACCTTTCCATTACCAGCCTTATAGACAGCTTTAGAAGATTTATTCAAACATTTCAAAAGCCATTTAGACCATTTTAAGATTTGGGAATTTGTATTAATCTTGTAACAAAGAATTAGTTTCCCATCCTCAATAAAATCTCCACTAAGTGCTACTCTGTTTGCTTTTTCCCGCAAGTACTTCAATTTCTTTTATCTTTAATTTCTGTAATGTAATTAATTAATTACTGTCCTCAATCAGTAACAAGTTAGCGTTCCTTGCCTCAAATGTGAACCTCAAAAAAAAAGTGTGAACCTCACTTTTCTAATCTTATTACATGGGGAAATATGGTGACTTCGTCACATCTCTTACTTACTTGCTCTACTGCCATTAGAAGTGGTTATGCTCTTTTAAGGCTAGAGACTGTTACGTTGGTGTAGGTGTAGGTTTGTTGTGGTTTACAGGTTTGGAGGGACTCTGATTGTCATCCGTGCATATATTAGGAGCTAACACTACAAGACTCAGGAGGTCACCAAGGTCATAAAGTATCCTATTACATTTTTTGGTAGTTTTAATGCATACATGTGTAACAGTTTCTCCATTACCATGAAAAGTTTAATCGAGGGGGCCACACCTCCCTAGGACGCTACAAGGTTAGAGATATTAAGGGGGGTGAGCAGAGAGAGGTGAGGTGAAAATGGTGACAAGGTACATGAAGGTGTTCTTAAAGCAACGGGAAGTTACTCAGTAGCAGTAACAGAAGCAGCGTAAGCCCTTGGCTGAGCGGTCATAACTCACTCAAATCTGAATGACAGACATGATACACTTAGTTTTGCATCCAGACTTTTACACACACATCATTGTTCTCCATCGCGAATAAACATCCAAAATAAGCTTAGAAATCACGGAAAAACTTTAGAACTTGCCCTCACATTTTTAGGTTTTCCTCAGTATCAAAGTAAACCAGTGACAATTGTCTGTACATCCACTGCTGCTGCATACTGTGCTACTTTTATCTGTGTCACATTGTAAACAAATACAGGCCAAAATATAGTCTGACTGTCCCACCCACATGCTCACCTGTTCCCCCTTTGCTCATTATCCCTGCATGTACTATATATACTGGCCCATTTCCACCTGTCCATAACACATCTCCTTATGTGTTGTTCACAAAGCTTTCCAGCCACTTCCTCTGCCTGCTTGTTACCTGTTTGCATGATCTTCTGCCTGTACCTTGGATCTTTGTTTGCCTGCCTGTTTCCCTGAGTCCTTCCTGCCTTTTGATTTTGAGTAAAGACTTCAATCCCTGTCTGCTTGGTTTTTGAATTGTGCTTTGGGGTGTTACACCACAGGTAGATTGCAAATAGCAAATAGTGCTGCCTTAACTAATGAAATTAATCTCAAACAACATAGTCTTATCTCTTCTCTTAGTGTCATCACTTTACAGGTCTTTTAAAACTAAATGTATTCTGTAAATCATTTACTGCATGTCCCCAGCCAGATGTTGCCACCCCCAGTCTGCTTCTCTTCCCTGCTACCAGAAGAATGTACTCTGCTGACTAGGCCTAATGTCATTAAACTCCATTAAAAGTGATAAGTAGCTGTGTAATACTGCTATGTTAGGACAACTGCAGCTCACATGCTGCTCTGTTTGATATATAAGGGCAGTAGCCTGTGTCTCTGTATCCATTACACACACCAACCACAATGGTCCTGTGGCCAATATTTTCAAGTGAAGTGTTCTTTGAGGGATTGTGCATGGACATTCATCATAAGAGCTGGCTTGTACTTGATGTGGATATGCATGCAGCAGAGAGTACACAGTTGGAAAGATGCAGCCAAAACAACAGGGTGTATTTGATTTGTACAACACTGTGTACTATCTGAAAACTGAAAAAACAACAACAGAGAAACGCAGGTGGTGTTTCTGCACTACATTTTAGGACTTGCTGTGAAAAGAGGACCCAGAAACACTGGCTGATTCAAATTCTATTTGCATTAGAATATGTTAGTGATGAACAAGCTAGTAACGTTTGTTTTGTGACATTATTGGGTTCCTGATCACAGGTGTGTTACACAGTAATTTCGTCAGTAAAACAAAACGCATAATGCAGATTGCAGTATCTTAGATTATCATATAACATTATTAATCCCCAGAGGATAAACTAGTTTGGTCACCCCAACAAAAAAAGATACACAAATAAGACAAGTCTCAGTAGACAAGGTCATACTGGCACAACAACAGTAATAACACTGACACACAGATTAATAAATATTATGAGAGGACATTAGTATAGCTCAGGAGCCTGCTAAACTACTACATTAAAAAATGATATATTAATACAATAAATCAATAAAGTGTTGCATCTAAAGATGGGACCAAGATAACAGACAATAAACATGAAGTTAAACCTGCAATAACTTTTTGATTGATTTATTGATTTATTTTAAGCCACTTGGGGAAGTTGAAACAAGTTGTAAACACAACACTGACATACTTACCTCCACAAATTATACACATCAAAGTCTATTTCCAGTTATTGGCGTGTCCCAGTGCTTAATTTGTAAATTATTAAGTGCCGGTTCGCATGAAATGTTCCGCCCGCCGAAAATGATTAACTAATAATTTATGATCAAATAATTAATTAGGCTATTTAAAACGCATGGTTAACCTGCACATTGTTTTAAAAGGCGAACAGAAACCAATATTTGCTACCAAATCAAATACTAAATAAGGAAATCCATTACCCTATTAGGCTGGATGAAATCTGTGATTTTGTTTGTGCCGCTACTAGCATAACAAACCAGAATCTCCGAACAAACTTTCACAGACTGAGTTGCATTGTGGGTAATGTAGGCGCCAGGTTTTGAGAAGAAAAATCTCAATCTTACATCAGACAGTTCTCAGGTCTGTTCCATTTCAACACTTATGTGATATGGTGGAATGACCTTTGGCACCAATTCTTGCATTATCTACGTGAATCATCTGTCTGACGGCACATGACGCCATTTGAGCTGATGTTTTATATTCTGTTGTTAAATGACCATCACCACTAAATGAGTAATTTGAAAGTACTATGAATTGCTTTAAATACTAAGTAACTAGTTTCCATACAGGTATGGTCTGCTGGTGTCTAGGTTGGTGCACTCAGTTCTTATTAAAATGATTAATTTACTGGTTTTATTCAGGGTTTAAAAGTATGTCACATTACTAATCATTCCTACATAAGGTATATGTAATGTTTCATGTTCTATAAGCATTAGTACACTTATAAGAATCACTGTCTATAGCACTTAATTACCACCCTCATCCTTCCATCCCTAACACACCAGTTTTATTTTCCCTTTTGACACTGATTAAATTCCCCCACAAACCTAATTCAGGTTTATTGGAAAATGAATGTGTGGGAATGAAAACATTGTCCACAAAATGCTCTGTAATTACAGTGCTCGCTCAATACAACAGACTACTGAGTGGGCTTTTTGCCACGCTAACTGAGCTACAAATGTCTGTATGCTTTAGATTGTGTCACACTCTGCTCACTCAGGAAAATGTACCACTTATTTTTAAAATCCACATTTAATTGGTCAAGATCTTAACAAGAGACTGTGCGAGAAAGGTCAGCTCAGAAATGTCAGTTGTGTTTGGAGCTTTTTGTGCTTTGCTTGAGAAAAACATTAATAGATGGAATAAAAGTTCTCGATGCCATTTGATTTTGTCTAGTTTGAGTGGAAATGTCCAGCATATTTCATGCAGTCTAACAGCTGAAGTAGATTGTGAGGAAACTGCGTATATTTGACTATTTTGTATTTAAGTAAGCCAAACCATCCAATAATACATCATTTGGTTCAATCAATACATTCCACTTGTATTTAGTGAATGTTTGTATTTATCCTGTTTTAACTGACAACAATTTAAAACACGCACTTTCACAAATTGCCTTACTTGCTCTTTATTTCTAAAACTAACTTCAAAATGCACAAAAGCTCATCATTACAAAGTTCATCGACCCTAAAAAGCTAGGTCAATTTCTATGTAAGGAAGGAATATGGCTGAACGTAAACAATTGGATTATATAACAGGTTTAAAGCTTTATAGCTGACTCCTACACATTGACTTTTGACTTGTGTCCTGTTGATGTAAGCCCACTTACCTTGGCATTTGGACACCAGCAGCCATGTGGAAAGGTATTGTAAGCTGCAATATGGAACATTTATCCACATATTTAATGAATAAAACATTTTATTCATGAGTCCCAATGTCCCTCTGACCCTGCGTTTTAAAGCCCAAACTTGCTTTTCAGTGATATTATAACATTTTGGGGCATGCTGTGGTGTGTCCATGGACAGTTGTGAGCCAGCTCTAGCCAGCTATTACATTACAACACTGTTTTCTAAATGAAGAGAATGACATTTAAACCCATTTTTAACAAATAACTATGACTGATAGGCCTCTACTGAACAGTGGTTGTACATATGACAATGGTCCAGGATCAAGGCTAAGCTTTTACCTGCATTAAAAAGTGGTCCCTGTTATACCACTGGTCATCGCCATTGTGAAGTTGACTCAATGTAATTTTAATGAGTTTTAATAAATTGGTTAACTAAGCAATAGCTCATGACAGGCCATGGTATACGCATATTATATCACAGTTAAGGGGGGTTGATCAGGCCGACGTGAAGGTTGCCAATTATGGCAAAAAGAAAGTAGGCAAATAGAAGAACTACAATTTGACTTTTGACATTTCTTTTTGAATACAAAAAGTAGTTCCACCAGGCTGCCGGTGACGGTTGCTAAGCAACATACATCAAAGGCTAGAATTATTAGAACCTTTTATTTATATGTATGTACGTTGCTGTTTGATGTGCAGCCACTAAAAACTGTCCAGCGTCAATAGATTGACTTTGGTAACTTGAATTTATATGATAATATGCTTAATTGCTACTGTGTGCCGGCGGCCAGCAGTGCATAAAATAATAACAATTTAATATTATACCTACCATAAAGGGCGGAATTGCGTCTCTCCTTGAGCAATAGTCTTTGAACAGGCTATTGAAACTTAAACTTTGTTCAAATATCACAGACATCTGGGACAAATTCACTAACAAGGACCACGCCAATGTTAGATTTTATAGTAGTTTATTTTGATGAATAGTTATAAAAGGAGGGGTCGAGAGGGGAGGGGGATGAACAGGGGTCTAGAGAAGAGGGATGAACAGGGTCGAGGCGAGAAGGGGTCGAGGATTGAGGAATGAAGGGGTTGAGGAGAGAAGGGATTGAGGATTGAGGAATGAGGGGGTCGAGGAGAGAAGGGGTCGGGAGAAGAGGGATGAAGGGGTCGAGAAAAGAGGGATAAAGGGGTTGAGGAGGTTGTTTAGGGTTTGGTGGCCAGAGCGGCAAGGAACCCGAGGGGTCGAGATTCAGGGTGGGGGCTTGTCTCGATAAGCAGCTTGGTCTTATGAACCCCCCTGTGGTTCTTGTTGTAGAAGAAGACGAAATGATTACTTGGCAGAATTATGGATTTTAGCGGTGGGAGGAAGTCTTTCATGGTGGGAGGAAGCCGGAGCGCCCAGGGGACACCCACTCAAACGCGGGGAGAACATGCAAACCCTGTGCAGAAAGGCCTGGGCTGAGCGAGGTCTAACTCAGAACCTTCTGCTGCACGACCGAATTGCTGGCCCTGGACCACCGTGCTGCCCATTAAAAGAGGTGAACAAGCAGGGTTTGGGTGGGAGGGATGTGAGAACTTAGAAACGGGAGAGAAAACGAGTTAGACAGCTTATATACGTGAGCGCATGTGACTGGATTTGAGAAGCTCAGGTGGACGGAATGAGTGAAGTACGGGTGGTTGATTGGAGGAATTGAATGAAGCGCAGGTGGTAGAATAAGTGAGAGAGGCGTGGTCCTGCTCCTGAACCTCAGTTTACATAACTCCATTAGTGGACTGCTGTGTGGGTGTGTTTGTGCGTTTTCGTGTGTGTGAGAGAGGGAAATGTTTAATCACGTAATAAGCAATGATTTCACTCCGTATCTCTCTCCATTGTTTATTTATTTATTATTCTGTATCAGATCCATTTTAACCAGGTGTAAATGGGGCGTGAGACCCCCATGGAGCTCAGATTATTATTAACTTGAACCCTGTTTGTCGCCGAGTGATACGGATCTGTGCAAAGGAATTCGACGTCATACCCATTGTATGCACTCATTATATCACTACTATGAACTAGTGTTGTGTCGTTCAATGAACGTTTCGTTCATAAGACCTAATCGTGTGTATGACTCGGGAGGAACGGGTTGTCTCAGTGAGTAGTTTGTTCATTTTCACCCATGTGTGAAGGATCTTCGACTCTTACGTTCACTCATCACACGGCAGCTGCATGGGCTCTGTCAGCACAGGAAACAGAATTGATTAGTTCACGACTCAACTGTGGGTCTGTTTGAGTCGTTCATTTGTCACGTGACAGCTCGGCTACAGGGCTGTGGTAAGCAGGCAGCACAGGAAACAGAACTGATTAGTTCACGACTCATAGCAACTGTGGGTCTCTAGGTTTGAGTCGTTCATTTGTCACGTGACAGCTCGGCTACAGGACTGTGGTAAGCAGGCAGCACAGGAAACAGAACTGATTAGTTCACCACTCTTAACTGTGGGTCTGTTTGAGTCGTTCATTTGTCACGTGACAGCTCGGCTAATGGACTGTGGTAAGCAGGCAGCACAGGAAACAGAACTGATTAGTTCACGACTCATAGCAACTGTGGGTCTCTAGGTTTGAGTCGTTCATTTGTCACATTATAGTTTTAACACAGCCGTATCTTAACTTTAGTCCTGCTAGTATTTACAACAGCAACAGCTTGGGAGAGTTGTTCTGGGTCCGCTCCACTTCAGAGCCCTGACAGGGTTCTACCGGGAGCCGAATAACCTCCGAGGTCGTCTCCTCTCCAAAACAAACTGACCCGGTCATTAAAACATAGCCGCATAGCAACGTTAACGTTAGCTCTGTGGTGTGTTACAGCTAACAGCTGATCCAGGTCCGCCAGAGAACGCAGTGTACCGCCGGAGTAGCGGTGATTGCATATAGACAACATATTTCTGTTGTTTTTACATGGTTTGAATTTAGCTGTGGGCCCAGGGGGGTTTATATAATGATGATATACAGTAAGCAAGAGGTGAATTTGTGCATTATACTTCAAATAAAGCAAGCCAGGCAGCCTTCCGTGTTTGAGAACGACTCAAAAAAGATTAGTTCATTTTAATGAACGAGATTTGAAGATTCGAGTCTGTCAAAAGAGTTGAACTTGCCATCACTACTATGAACCAATCCGATTGTATACCTACCTGTTTTATAAAATGGTGATGTATCATTACATTTGTTTTGTGATCCTCATTGTCAGATACTCCTCTAGTAAGGCATTCAGTGAAAGTCTGGGTCACATGCAGATATCAAATAATTTGAAGGGAAATAATGTGATCAAAATCAGGCCTTTTTTATACAGAAGCCTATTTGAAACAGAAACATTTTGTTGGCCAGAGAGCGTACATTCGCCAGGTGGATTGAAGGGAGCGCAGTGTGAAATCCCTGCTGTCTCAGCTTTACCAGCGCGCCTGCATATTTTCCCCTGCGACGTTTCCGGAGGATCCCAAACAGAGCTGCTGCTCCTCCAACTAATAACTCCGGGAAAGTTCCAGGGTCAATAAAGAGCGGTGGAATAGTGTGAGCAGTTGAAAGTCCAGTGTTTAAGAGCTCTTCTCTGGTAAAAGTTACCAGAGAGGGACGGCAGAAAACAGCGTTAATAAACAAAAACAACAAAAAGCACTACGGAGTGTAATCCCGAGGCGGCTGTCTGCGGTGCCATCTTGGTTAAATTCTCTATGGGTACTACCTCCTCCAATCACATGCACACACTTGGCTACGTGCACTGCATTTTATCGAGCCCGTAGCCGACCAATAGGACGTCGCCACCGATACGTGCGTGACGTATAAATAGTAGTGTCCCTACTGCCTCAGCATCCTTTTTTCTTCAGCAAACGGCGAACTGCTCACTGAATTCACCACCTCCACGGATGGAGTCGCCACTTCTAGAAAGTGACCGTTATGGAGGGAGAGTTGGTGTTCAAGACAACATTGTTTTACATGTGCTGCTTGTGTAAAACTATGGTAGGGCTTTTGAGAATGTGGAAACTGTTTGAGTAAAACACGTTAATAACATTCCTCAAAGAGCTAAGTTAACTTCTCTCATCAAAGAGCTAACGATAACTCCTGGAATGAGGCTAAGGGTTCGCCCTGAGGCCTTGTGTTCAAGAAGCCACTGTTCTAACGTGCTGCTTGTGTGTACACTGTGGTGATGCTTGTGAATGTTAAACTGTTCATTAGAAACACGTTACATTCTTAAAAGTGCTAATTCCCCACCACCAACCCCATCCCATTGAGCTAGCCGTGTTGAACACGCCGCTGCGCTCACCGACGCTAAGCTAACGGTTCGCCCCGCAGCCCACGCCGCTCACCGAGTGAGAGGGTGGGTGAGGCCCGGGCGTCCACTTCGCTAGCCTGACCACCGAGTCCGCGCGGCCATAATGGTCCGCTTCCACGTCTCGACAGCCGAGAAACGAGCTGTTCTTACCATGGAAACTGGGCAATGCAGCAGTCTACTGTAGCTCTGCATACCCTGTGCCCACGAGGACTCACATGGGCGCATTGCTAGCTCACCAGCGGTGAAAGCGTGTTACATAAACAGACATGCCGCCCTGCTGACATCTCTTTTGCCGAGCGGTCACAGCGCAGCTAGGCTAGTCCACTATAGCCAGAGAGAGACAGCCAAAGTCAGGTCTCTCTCGGTATAGCGGGAGGAAAAAGATCGCTCGCTGCTTCGGTTGATTTCGTTTCCTCCAGGAGCGGCTCGCAAGCGAGGCTGTCTACCCTGCCGCTGAGCTTGAGGCTGACGTCAACACTGGGTGACGTGTCAACCACAGTCACAGTGGTGCGTTCAAGGCCCGGTCGGCCTTTTCCAACTCCGGCCGTGGTGTCTTAGAACGCACCAACCTTTTGACCTTCTTGGGAAAAGTCTAAGCCTGTCCAGTATGCATATATTTGTGTTTCTTGTGCTGTTGTGTACACACTGAAAATGCTGTGAATGTTCAACTGATTAAATACAGTACATTCCTAAAGAGCATTCTCCTCCCCACCGAACCCCCCTCCATCTTCGGCTCGGTGCGTAATGCACATCAGTCTCCACAAAACTGCACGTTCACCGATGCTAAGCTACGGCCCACACTGCTCTCCTTGCTAAGCTCGAGAGAGACAGTGGGAGGGCCCGGGTCTTTGCTGCGCTATTCAAATCTCTGGGACAGAAGCGCATGTCCCACGTCGCTCTCCTGGTGGCATCCGAGCAAGACGGTAGTAGGACCTGGGCTTCCTCCTTGCTAGCTGGCTGTCTGGCCCGCTCAACGGGTCGCCTACACCACCTGGCAGCCGAATGAAGGGCTGCTGCCATGACGGTGACACAATGCAGCAATGTGAGCTAACTCTGTGTTCCACGTGCACTCTCGACAGTGTCCACGGGAACACTGCTAGCTCACTGACAGTGTGTGTATGTTCCTAAAACACACAACCACAACATGTGTCAACATATGCTTAACTGAACCAGCGCAGCGTTCATGCGTGCATGAGTCCAGCTAACGTCAATCTAGGTCAGATATAGCCGGAGAGACGCAACCAGACAACACGTCTCTTCCAGCGGTGCGGCCAGTGGCACTTTATCACAGTGAACAGAGGCTCATTCTCCCAGCAGCAGCTCGCTGCAGTGGAGAGGAGGATGCCCTGTCCCGACTCAGCTTCACTCGGCTGCTGTGTTGATATTGACTGCTCCACTGACGACGCGCTCACGGTGACACTGTTGCACGTTGAGCCGTCATTGGAGCAGCGAGCTGTGGTGCATTCAAGGACACCACGGATCAACAGAAGCTGCTGAAGCAGGCTGTCTTAGGGTATCTTGTACTTTTTGGTCCCCAAAAAGACGAGAGGCTTCTATGCCATTCTGGATCTCCGCCACCTGAACCAGCATAATGTACAAGAGGGCGTTTCCACATGCTAATGATCAAGAAAATGCTGGAGCCAGTGCATCCCGGCAACTGGTTCACCGCCATCGACCTGAAAGATGCCTATTTCATGTCGAGGTGACACAGTAACAGGGAATTTCTAGGCTTCTCCTCTCAGGGGGTAGCCTACAAATACATTAGGCTCCCCATCAACTACTTGCTAGCCCCCCACACACTCAGCAGATGCATCGCACTGCAATTGTTGCGCGAGAAGGGCATGAGGGTTCCTTTCTACTCACGACCTCATGGTTATGGAGAGATTGAAGCCTTGAGTGATCTCCACACAGCCCAGTTGATTTTGCATCTCAACAGCTTGGGGTTGTGATCAATTGGGAAGAGAGCTCCCCCCAGCTGCTGCAGCGAGTGGAGTATCTGGGGATTGTGCCCAACTGCAACACTCCAAGAGTGTATCTGTGTGCGTTGCTTGGTGGTACACAGGCTGCAGCAGGGGACAGCTGCGAAAGCGCTGTCAGTGATGTTGCTGTTGGGCCTCAGGGCAGTAGTCCATCAGGTGGTCCCTCTGGGCTTGCTGCACATGCGACAGCTACAATGTTGGTTTGCCAGCCTGCATCTGGACTTCAAGAGCCACGTGGTGGTGCGTTTCCTCCAGCACGTACATCAACAGACAGGGCGAAGTCCAATCCACGGCTCTGTTGGCGCTGGCAGGGAACCTATAGAAGTGGGCGTCAGAACACCTGCTGTCTCTGAAAGCCCTTCACGTCCCAGGCTTGGAGAACGGCGGTGGCTGACCTCATGTTGAGGGCTGGCCCCCAACCGAGCGGGTGGAGACTGCACAACAATGTGGTTCAGCAGATCTGAGCTTGCTCCGGGAGAGTGGAGGTAGATCTGTTTTGCCAACACCCACTGCCCGCTGTTCGGTGGGATACGTTTTCTCTTTCCTGCAAGGTCTGATGGAGAAGGGTCTGTCGCGCTGCAGCTATCTCTCCTGTCACAGGGGGTTTGGTGACAGAACAGTCTTCACCCACTCCCTCGTGATGCGCTTTCTGCAGGGTGTGAGAAGACAGCGACCGGTGTCGTGTCTCGGCGCCTCAGTAGGACTTGCTGCTTGTGTTGGTGGCTCTAATATCTGCAACTTATGAGCCCCTGGAGCAGTCCTCATTAAAAATTCTATCTCTTGAACAGCCCTGCGCCTTGCTCTCACCTCTGCTATGAAATCAGGATGCTTTCTACCCCCCTACCCCACTTAGGGTGCAGGGAGGTGAGAGTGCATCTGTTGTCAATGTGTACTAGGCTAACGTCCTATGTAAAGCACACAGCCTCCATTCGATGCACTAGTCAGCTGTTCGTCTGTTTCAGTGATAGTGCGGTCAGTAAAACCCTGTCCAAGAAGAGCCTGGCCAGCTGGCTTTGTGAGTGAATCTCCCAAGCCTGTACATGGGTGGAAGCAGACCCACCCTTAGCGGTGCGTGCACATTCGACCCGGAAGTGTGGAAGTGTCTACGACCCTTTTTCAGCGGGGTGTGTGTCGAAGAGATCTGCACAATGGCCTCTTGGCCTTTACTGTGCCCGATTGTGCGTTTCTATCTCTCGGATATGTCGGGCTCCTTCTCGGGATCCAGCTTGCAAGTGCGACCTAGGATCTGAAAAAATGAGGATCTGGTGACTACTGGGTGTAGAGGTGGAACATACTCTGGCAGTGCCTGACGTTTTAGTGAGAAGTCAGGGCAGTGCAGGTATTAATGGTCAGGCCAAGCCCCTATCGGTCCAGCGACCTTCTCAGGGGTGTCCCACCATTCTGTCACTAGGTGATGTGGTGGTCGGGGCTTTGGCTGGCCTGTGGCCGACCGGGTTGGTGTGGTGGACTTTGGCTTGTCAAGGCTAGGGCGGACAGTCATCAGGCTCCACCCACTGTACCCATAGAGTCCAGTAGAGGGCGGAGCCTGTGTGAGATAGAACAAAGGTTACGATATGGTAACCCTAGTTCTAGAAGCACAGGCGGAGCCCTCCACCGATGAGCCCTGCGCTCTGACGCTGTCTGCTGAAGAGGCGATCAGATGCTGAGGCAGTAGGGACACTATTTAGGCATTATTTATACCTCACGCACGTATCAGTAGTGACGTCCTTTTGGTCCGCTACGTGCACGATAAAATTTCAGTGGGCAAGTGCGTGCGTGTGATTGGAGGAGGTAGTACCCATAGAGTCCAGTAGAGGGCTCCGCCTGTGTTTATAGAACTAGGGATACCATATCGTAACCTTCGTTTTGTGTCCAAACAGCTGCTCACTGTGCTGGAAAATAACAAATTATTTGAAAAGTTTCAGTCTGGTTTTAGGAAGTACCACAGCACTGAGACTGCCCTGCTTAAAGTCACCAATGACCTTTTAATGTCTGCTGATGAAGGTATGTGCTCAGTCCTGGTCCTCCTGGACCTTAGCGCTGCTTTTGACACCATTGATCACAACATCATGTTAGACAGACTGAGGCACTGGGTGGGGATCTCTGGTACTGCCCTAGAATGGTTTTCATCCTACCTGTCAAATAGGAAGTTTTGCGTGTCTGTAAACAACTATGTCTCCTCGTTCTGTCCAGTTAAATATGGTGTGCCTCAGGGGTCGGTCTTAGGACCCATTTTGTTTTCCTTGTATCTGCTTCCCCTTGGACATATTATCCATAAACATGGCATTTCTTTTCATATT
>NC_060158.1:26375775-26472280 GCF_021292245.1 Micropterus dolomieu | reverse complement strand
GACCACATTACTCCTATTTTAGCTTCATTACACTGGCTCCCAGTATGTTTTAGAATTGACTTTAAAATTCTATTGATCACTTTTAAAGCTCTTCATGATCTCTCGCCTTGTTATATTTCTGACCTTTTAGTCCCATACGCACCAGCACGTACCTTGAGATCCTCGGGCAGAGGTCTGTTGTCTGTTCCAGAGTCTCGACTGAAAACTAAAGGGGACAGAGCGTTTTCTGTCAGGGCCCCGAGGCTCTGGAACAGCCTGCCCGAGGAAATCAGGTCGGCTGAGTCGGTGAACTCTTTTAAGTCCCTTCTTAAAACATACTTTTATAGGAGAGCTTTTCCCGATCTTATTTGACTTATCTTATTTTATCCCTTTTATTTTATTGTATTTTACTAATTTTATATTAAATTTTCATGCTCTTATCTTTTTTGTATTATTCTTTACACTTGTTAAAGCACTTTGTAACTTGTTTTTGAAAAGTGCTCTACAAATAAGGATTATTATTATTATATTATTCGTTCTGTTCCATTTATGTATCCCTGTAAGACATCCAAGTTAGCTAGCCTGAATAATAGCAGGGCCTTGAAACTGGAACCCCTCAATGGAATGCATTATTAATGTTATTAAGTACATCTGTGCTTTGTCTGCTGTATAAAAAGACCTATCTCTGTGATTTTCTAAATTATTTCTTGAGTTAATTAACACAGCCTCCTTTGTCTTTTTGTTAAGTATATGATGCAGACTTGATGAAGAACACTTGCACCATGGAACTATTTAATGCCTTGTCTATTTTTATTTTTTTAGGACACATTTCATGCATTATAGCTTATATAACAAGCACATTATCTTTGTATTAAACCTTTACTGTGATTCCCTGTAAACATGTTAAGTTATTCAGATTGTAAATGAACAGATGTGCCAAACACGTCAGTCAGACATAAGGGCAGAGAAGGGTTTTCTGGCACAACTTCACCTACTTCCAAAGTGCATGGACAAGGCTAAGTTTTTACAGAAGAGGCCTTAAAGGTGGTGTAAGAATTTCTAATTCAATGCACGTCTTTTTGTCAGATTCAGTGAAGATCTCCTCACGGTTCGCTAGCTGTCCGTTCTGTGTGCACACTGAAAATAAATCTGGTGTGTGAACTCACACACATCACTATTCCAGCAGTTCCAGCCATGATTTGTGTGTCAGGTAACATTAAATGACTTGCCCTTACATTCTAGTTTGTCAAGATATATTTTTATTTATATATATTTATATTATATATATATATTTTATGAAGTGCTATATAAAGAAAGAGTAGGAAGAGCAACATCAAAATTACTAAACCACATAATTGAGAGATATTTAATTACAACTATAAAAACTCATTAATTGAGAAGTCCTGTAAGAAGTCATATAGTCAGTCACTAGTAAGGGCAAATTTAATCCTCCCCCACAGAAAACAGCAAATACAAAGGCAATGTCAGACTGAAAATATAATAAAATATATAGTACTGGAGTGATAGCAAAATGGACATTCAGATGAATATTAGATGGTGCTTACCTCATCCTCAGGCTGGATGGTGATTCAAGGACAACTCAAGATGAGTGACAAAGACAGACTGGAAATGCAACCGCCTGAAGCTCACAACACTACAGAAGAGATTTAACTATTTGGAATTATGGGACACCCAGTACATAACAATTGTTGTCATCTGTCTTGTCTCTTTCAGACACTGAAGGCCGATAGTCGCTGCAGTTGAAAGCCACGCTGCACAATTTGTAAAAGAATCACCACCACACCGCTGACCAACTTTAGAACTGCTGCTCAAACAGCAATCATACAAGTCTTTTGACCAGCCACTTGTTTTCTGTGCTGAGGGGGGGAAAAGTGGAGAGCGTTTTGTACACTTTCAAGAGCAAACTTGGGGTGAGCAACATTCCAGTCTTAACCAAGACCCCTTCTAACTTGTGTGTCTGTGTTTGTGATTGGTAAGGAGTGGCACTGCATGAAAATTGATGAGTGAATCACTGTTTGTAATGCATAATAATGTAAAGAGTCCGGTCTAGACCTGCTCTATAAGAAAAGTGCCTTGAGAAAACTTATGTTATGACTTGACGCTACATAAATAAAATTTAATTGAATTGTTTATTTATACTCTGTATAAGCAATTGCAGTCTACTATGCAGTTATTTAAGTCTTAGCTGTCATTGGCTTTTGACAGTGTCCATCTTAAGTTCAGTTCAAGTGACTGATTGCATAGGTACGTATCTTTAAAGCTGCACTAATCAACATTTTTTTTACTTTGACTTTGTGTAATGTTTGTGTGGTTTAGGTTAGCTCATTGCTTTTCTGTCTCACCACTCCGAACAACCTTGTTTCCAACTGCAGCATTCATCTCTTTGCAGTGAAAACCCCCTGTTAAACACCAAGCGGGAAGCTTCCGGTCTGAGAAGCGAAGCGAACGCGGAAGTCCCTTAAAACTGCATTCTATCGAACAGCCTCTGGTTGTAAAAAGAAGTCAGGCTCCATTAGAAATGATGGTAAAATGACCCTACTTTTCAGCTGATTTATTACCTCAGTAAACACTTTCCTAATGAGTTTATGGTCTCAGTCGCTAGTTTCAAGTCTTCTTTAATACAATATGATGTTCATTTAGTAAAGTATGGTCCGTTTAGAGGAAAATAGACCTTAAAGCAGAGTATGCTTCAGGGTGGGACTATCTGTGCTAGAGTGACTTATAGAAAAAGCTTATTAGGAGTTGGCGACTAGCTGTTGAACATAGTGGAGCATTTAACATCTATTAATCAATTAATACCGCTTTAAAAGTATCATCACTAATGTCATGTAGCACTAATTAAGGTTTTATGCTTTTGTTACCAATCAATAATTTAAAAAAAAAACATTTAAATGGACAAAAAAATCTTTATAAAAGTGCAGTAATAAATAGCTTAAGTACCCCACCTGGCCCCATGGAGACTCTATATTTTTAAGGTCCCAGTTGCACATGACAGCTGTGCATTATGATGATTCATTTTTGTGACAGGGCTATTCTTTTAATGACCACAAGAGCTAAAAATGCAAGAGTCAAATCTATCAACAATAGACTACATGTATCACAATACTGGCAGTCTGTAAAAGGTGCACACAGTGCTAATGTCCCGCTGGCGGAACAGTGGTTGGTAAAAGGTCAAAATCTCCATCAGCCTATGAATGTTTTTGTCCGCTCATCATTAACAGGGTAGAGATGTGAATGTAGCAGCAATATGAAAAGACTGTTACTGTACAAACAGTGCTGTTGGGGCGACTGCAGTTAACTCACCAAACTTTACTTCGCTGCATTCTCAAAACCCCGGGCATTTGCATTATTTCAACCCACCCACACTACTCCCTAAAAACAGGTGCATGCACAACTGCGCTGAATGCCCAGTGCTTGCATAATTGAGACCATCTTTTCTCACTGCGCACTATAATAGCTAGGGAAAATGAGCAACCAAAACACATTCATGAGAAAGGTACTGTTTATGTGGAGTTCTCAGTGCCAGTTCAGATTTGTCAAGACAAAGTCTTTGCAGACTCTGCAAGGCAGATTTTAAATACAAATCTCTGGGTTGTTGAGGAAAGCACAATCCAGTGTGACTGTTTTAGCATGCGGTGGATTAAAGTGAGACCACTTTAACATGAAAAATAGTGTTGATACTAAAATACCAACAGATCCGATCTATGCATGACTATTCATCAGTAACAAGGGAAAACGGTGGCTAGCTATGCTGCTGCCCTGATGAATTATGAAACAGCCTAGACCTTTAGTTGACCTGTGACTTATATCTACTGAGGTGCTTGTATACAGAACATACTGTGGATAACAAAACCATTGCTAAAGGCCTGACTCAAGCACTGCATGCAAAAAGTGCCACTGCAGCAGCCAGGCATCCGCTTGCTTAAAACCTTCCTCTGCAACCCTTCATTTACCTTTCCGCTCATATTAAATCACTCCAAATGTAACACATACACCAAAACAACTGTAGCAGTGGACTTCTGTTAGGTTGACCTCAGCTGTGTGCATTCAAGGGAGAAGGCAGCGCAGAAACCAAAGCATAATACTCTGCAGTGCACCAATATGTGACATAGTGCAGGGTATATCTGCCTTTTTATTCATGGACTAGATAGGCTAATATTAAAGTAAAATATATCCATCCATCCATCCATCGTCAACCGCTTATCCTGCGTACAGGGTGGCTGGAGCCAATCCCAGCTGACATCGGGCGCAAGGCGGGGTACACGCTGGACAGGTCGCCAGTCCATCGCAGGGCCACACATAGACAAACAACCACTTACGCTCACACTCACACCTAAGGACAATTTAGGGTCGTCAATTAACCTAGACTGCATGTCTTTGGATGGTGGGCGGAAGCCGGAGTACCCGGAGAGAACCCACGCAGACACGGGGAGAACATGCAAACTCCACACAGGGTTGAACCCACGACCTTCTTACTGTGAGGCAACAGTGCTAACCACCGCACCACCGTGCCGCCAGTAAAATATATATATTTTTTAAAATTTTTTAATTAATATTATAATTATAAATTCTAAGGGGCAATTAATTAGTGATTAATGAGCTAATTAATGACAAAAAATGATTAATGAGGTTGTTAGCCATTTCTAAGTTAAATATCTGATTTGAGTACTGGTTGTGTTACTCCGTATTATTATTCAGATCATGGGGTAGTGTACAAAGTGCTGAGGTCACAGGACTACCTGTTACTGAGAGTTTTCAAAGTGTGATCATTGTCCATGACCAAAACTGGACCCATTAAACAGTGACAGCTAAAGGCAGGGCTAGCAGGAAAAGAACTAGTTCCTAGGACGTGTTGTCCAACCATGTTAGAAGGCAAGTGTTTATAAGTTTTCCACATTAATTAGCCACATTCATCTTTTAAATGTGGGGATTTTGGCACATGCTTTGGGCAACGTTTAATGGAAGACACTGATACTGTTGCAAAAAGTGCCAGAAATAGTGTAAATTGTGTAAAGAATGAAAAAATTGAGCTAGAGAGAGGAGTTCACACCCTACTTACCTTCTCACACCCACAAACCTGGAAAAATTGCTGCTTTAAATGAGTATTCTTGTTGCATTGGCAATTTAGGAAGGTTACAGAAATGTCTAACATAGCCCCACCTCTGATTCCAACAACAGGAACGTGTGTGGGCAGATTTAACAACAGTTTAACATTCAACCATTTGACAAGCATCCCAACTCCTTAGCCAAACCCCCATGCTTTGTAAAATGCAGGACAAACACAGCTTCCAAGTGGAAGAGACACAGCTTAAATGGCCAGAACTAACGTTTTGTGGACTGAAAAATGTCAGTCAGTGAATCAGTGTTTGTTTAGTCTAAACGGTATGACATTCTGTAGTCAGTTGTGCACCACAGAACTTGATGTCAGTCAAGTCACCTCAATAGTTACAGTCTAGTAGGCAGAGTCTGAATAATATAAACCCTACAAATCCAGTATTTCAAGCCTGGAAAAGAATAAAATTATGCTTCCCTGCAGATATAATTTCTATATCTTAATATATATATAACTTATATTTCTGTTTCTACTTGTGGGTGTTGATGATGATCACCAGCTAGACCTTACCACCTTTTATAGTTTCCAGCTGGTGTCATGGCTGACATGAAATACAGCTGAATTAATATGAGCAAATTAACAGGATATATAACATGTAATATAAGCGCTTTATGAGCAAGCTGTTAACATAAGCGCGCAGGAAGTTATTAGATTTGAAGGGCATGTGGACCACTATATTGCTGACACCAATATATCAACCTCTCCCAATAGTTTAGAAATTCACATTGAATTATTACAGCCTGGCAAATGAAGCAAGCTCACAATATGCCCCCCGCTACCATCCTCTGAGAAATAAATATCTCCAGGACACAAGTTAAAAGCCCTGAAGCTACAAGATCAATATTTCATAGGCAGGAGGTGATAAAGAGTCTTGATCCAGCTCTTCCTGTCTTTGAAGCAGCCAGTAGTCCAGCAGTGAGCACCAGGATGGCTCGATGCCATTTGAAGCCACAGCCAAGTGGATTTGGGCCACTGCACAAATTTAACAGGTACTATATAGGAAAGAGTTGGCTGCGCTTCACGCTGCAGAGTGTTGATAATTTTGGAAATAAAAGCCTGGGTGACCATCACAGGATGTATGCGGAGCTATTTATCCACCGACTATCAAAGTGTGGCCCTATCACTTTGAAACGACCCTGTGGAGAATTGAAGGCCAGGGGATAAAAGTACCCTGCACAGGCTGGGTCATTACATTACTGTTCAGCCATTTTAACTGCCAAGGCTGCTCAGGCCCAAGTTACTGGAGTCCAAATCAATACCAAGTCCAGCAGTTCAAGTTTCAAATCCAAACATCATTATCTAGTATGTTGTATATTGGCATTAATTTGTTGCTACAAACTTCACCAAATAATTATAGTGGGTTTTATACCTGGTTTATTCCTCTTTTGTGTAGTTGCCCCAGACTAACAGTGTTAACATTCCTCATTTACTTTCAGATATAGAGTGACAGTTGGCTGCACACATCCACTTATGATGTTGTTTTGCCATGCCATAGCTATGTGTGTGTGTGTTCCATAGAGATAAAATGGTAAAGGTAAAGTAAAATGGCAGTGGTAATAATATTAATCAAAATCAGAAAGAGCTTTATAGTTGGAGGTGGAGAGAGCAGCCCAAAGACTGGAAAACATTTACATAACAGCAGTTTGGCATATTTCATAATTTTGCAACAAAAACGTGTGTAATGTATTATGCCTGGCCAAAGCGCACTTTTTTATTGCGTCACCTGTTGACCTGGTGGTCATTTTCTATTTATCTGAGGTGTGTCTCTAGGTGTGTGCAGCAGGATGTACCTTCCCTGTGAATTTCACTTTCACTATAACTTATATAGTGTAGGCTTCAGTATCACTTTTACCAACCTAAAAATTTTAATCTAATACTGGTACTGGGAGACCCACTGCCTTGCAAGCATGCTTTGCATGCGTGGTCCCCAACCCCCTTGGACTTGGACCCTAATTGGAGTAACAGGTGCTGAGTGTGTGGCCCAAAGGCTGCTTTAAATGAGTTTATGTTGGTATGCGGTAGTCTGATTGTTTGCAAATGTTTTAATATTGTATGCACTACTAAAGCACACGATGAGAGCCTGCCACTCCTGCATTGTTACTTAATCCTGAGTTAAAATGTAGTTTTAAGGACCTTTTTATTTTAGTTTCTCTTGTGCTGTGTATTTTTCTTCTCAAAATGTTTTGTTTCCTTGTTTAACCTGGTAACCTGGTACTATTCTTCCACAGACCACTGGTTAGGACCAGATCAAATCAAATCCCAGTTAAGTGAAGATCAAAATAGACAATAAGCAGAAATCAGTGCTTCAGAATAGAAAGAAATATAGAACAAACTTTCCTTTCTGAATACACTTTTAAACAAGGTGACACCTGTTTAATAAACATTAATTAAAGCGAACCCAGTGGGCAAGATCAGAGGTCGGGGTCAGCTGCGGGACAAGACTGCTGTGCTGGAGCTGTAAAAAAGGGATTCAGCGGCCAACTTTGCTAAAGGCATTTCATCTGTGGCTTGAAACCAAGCTGTCCAGGTACGCCACTCTGCTGTCACCAAACAGCGTGTTAAATACTGAAAACAGTGAGAGTAAACAGCTACTGCTCTATCATAATAATAAAAAAAAAAACTGCCATCAAGCATGGACTCTGATTTAGTAGCCTTTGGCAAGGTGTTACTCCCTCATACTCCAGCACAAGTGAGTCAGACTTTAATCAGGTGGTTTTAGCACAATAGTGGGGAAAAACTGCCAAAAAAGGAGTCTGTGTGGAAGCCAGAAATGCACTTAAAGGGAACATTGAGGGAAAAAGTCCCCTCTTATGTGACAGTGTGGTGTCCTGCTGTATGTCTAATATTTCGACGACTCGATTTAATAGCTTAAGCAAGGGTTTTGTGAGTGTGTGGGAGTGTGATCCACCCCCCTGCCACATGGAGGCGCCGCAGACCCGCATTCTCGCGTCCCACCTGCTGGCTTGTCCGTGCAAAAAGTAGCGGAGCCGTTACAGGAAAAGTGGGAGGGGTGGGGGGGGGGCGGCTCTTTTTGAACGCTTTAGCTCGAGATCAGATGCTCCCTGTGCGGGCTGTGGAGAGAGCAGGCAGGCAACGCTTCTGCAGTGGGATTCAGCGATGAACGCAGCTGAGCGCGCAACTTCTCTCCGGTCCTGCTGTTGCTGCCACCGCTGCTGGAGTTTTCTTTAGGATTTTCTCCCTGTCACAAAACGAGCTGGACTTTACTTCTCCTGCCAACATGTATTCAGCAGCACTGCTACTGGTGCTGGCCGTCAGGATCTACGCAGACAGTATGGAGGGACCAACAGGTAAAAGAAGGAAAAAATAATTGTTTGTCAGTGTGGATCTGTGGAGACCCACAGCGCGCACCAGTAAATCTCACTTGCTGTTCCAAAGTTATTCGTCAGGGTTTGAAGTCGCTCTTTCTCCACAGCCTAGACACATATTGTGGGTTTTCACAACTTAAAAAGTTGTCTCAGAGTGTGTGTTCGGCTTCATTTAGTGGTGTGAACTTTCTCCTTTGCGCATGCAGTGAAACGTTAATATTCCAGGGGGCATGGAAAATGGAAATTGCCTGCACCCTCAGTATAATCATAGCATCATTTCATTACACGACTCATTGGTATTCGTGGTTACTAGATTTTCTGAGGACATTCAGTTCCTCAAGATCAAATATGCAAAGTTAAGAAAAACTAAGCTTCATAAGGAAAGTGGATTCGTTATTTGCACCCTGAACACTCTCTCCCCCTCTCTCACTCTGTGCCTCTCCATCTCTGTCCAGTGCACTCAGCATCATGACGTTTACTGTCATGTTTTTATTGTTCATGCATCAGTACGTGGCAACACCATTCTCTACTCCAATGTGTCATCCCAGAAAATGTAAATTACATCCTAGTAATTAAGTCATCCATCTTTGAGTTTTTTTATTGCTGATGTATATGAAATGGGCTGCTAACTGCATGTGTATGTTAATAGTATTGATGGAACATCTTGCATAATTGTGTTGCTGATGCGGGGGAAGATTTGGTTGACTGGTTCAGTATAAAAATCAGCCATCAGAGGCGTTTGGGAGCAACATTTGGAGTGAACAAATCAAGAGAAGTGTGTTTTCTGCTGCTACAAAGCAATACAGTGGAGATGAATTAGTAATGTCAGTGTTGTGCCCCAAATAAAAGCACTGGCAGCTGATCCAAATATTCTCTGTGTGTGTGTCAATCAAACTCTGATAGACAGAAGTAGAAGTGTTGGCAGGGAGGACAACTGAGATTTTAAGCCATAATACCTGAACTCCACAGAGCCTACTGTATCTGAGTTCAAATCCTTTTAACTTGGCCTGTGGCCAGTTCAACATTTGAATGGCTCAAGCAGTTTCTGAAGATTTCTGAGGCCTCCGAACCTCGTCGTTTGTGGAATGCAGTAGAACTTAATACCTCTAGTCACATGTGCCAAGTTGTCTGAAGTGAAAGTGCCAGTTGGTTTGTCTCAAGAATGCTTTGCAACTCATGTAAGCTCTGTAGCTACGGTATAAATACTCTGGTGCATGGGTATCAGTTACACAGCTACCAAAACCAGTTGCTGAACAGACGTACACTGAGCCCCTCCCTGCTCTTCAGGATCAAGTTGGTTCTGCAGGCAAGATTTAATGTAACAAGCCAACTGTCTTATCAGATTACACAGAACAACGACGGTCTCATCACCAGTTGGCATACATTCAGCTTGTTTGTTGGAAATGAATTCTGTTGTCAAGAATGGACACTGCTGTGAAATAATTTCCACATAGTCAAGACAAAGATGGTCTCAACTACTTATGTTTTGGGCTGTGGATAAAACCTCAGTATTTTTTTCAGTAGCAACTGAAATATGTTTGAAGCATGTAGAAAAGTACAGAAAGTTGGCATGAAATGTCTGGTCAGATTCTTAAACATGTTTACTTGATGTTTCCTGATTTTAAATCAAAATCTTGCCAGTTTTTGACTAATCTATTTCATTTCCACAAAGATCTTGTATGGCTGCTTTTTGTAGTAAAGTATCATAAGTAGCCATTATTTGTTGTAACGTATTCAGATGTCTTGTTTTATCTTGTAAGTGCTACTGATTTTACTTTATATTAAAAGTCAAAAGTCCAAATATGTTCTATCTACCATTGCAGAAGACTAAGGAAACTACTATAAAATATTCACATTGAGAGCTGGAACCAGAGAATTTTGACATTAATACCAAAAAAGTTGTTGATTAATTTTCAGTCCATGGATTGGATTAATTAATTCATTTTTGCAGTTCAAACTAGTAGTAAAAACTTCAACCACACCGAGGCCTGCCTGTGTCAGATCTCTAGTCTCTGCTATTGCATTGGTATCATTAGGTACACATGGTTTGTCTACAGTTTCTTTGGCCTAATGCTTTACCTTAGTTTGAGGAATCTAAACTTCTTTTAACAAAGTTTTAAATTTAAAGAAATATGCAATCCATCAGAAATAATAATAGAGCTTTGACTAAATAAAATATACCTTTACAGTTAGAAAAGATGCCTGGTTTAGAGCAGAGAGTTCTGATTAAAGAATAAGTTAACAAGCCCAAAGTTTATGCACGGCTGCGTTGTGGAGAGTTGCATCATTTGATGCGCGTCAACTGATGAAGCCAGGTTGTGGTAATCCATGGAGCCTATATGACAAAATTCAGATTTTCTTTTTGAAAAGTACATTTTCAAGGGAATTGTAAGGCATTATTAGATGACAGGAAATGAGGGACGAATAACATACAACACTGGTCCCTTGGGACATTCATGGCCTACAGTGCACCTCAGGATGCTGTTTTTGAAAGGTTTGACATGCGTGGATGCTTAGAAATTGGACCTCGGTGTATCCTGATGAGCGGTCAACCCTTGTTATCACGCGTCAAGACACCGCCAGTCTGCGGGCTTTCACATAAAACAATGGATACAGTTAATTTGACGTGCATCATATGCCTCATGTGTTGCATTTCAGAATGAGTCCAAGCATTGGTTGAAAGCTTTCAATAGTACTTTTGCGTTACTTGTTGCTACTTGATGCTACGGACACATTTTGGTTGGTACTTTAGGTTTAGGCTCTAGGTATACTTCAAAGACTAAGCCTTGCAGTTTAGTGACATTGTGTGGCAGGACCTATGGGTATTGATGATAAAAGATTTCCCTTTGCTGCCTTTTGGGGCTGCCAAGAAGTAGTGTCGTGCAGCTTTAATGCTGAGAGGGGAAAAAAGAGAAGACATTGTGCTACCCTTCACTTTAAATTCCCTTGTATTAAGGCAAATGATCCAGTATCAACGTGGAGTTGATCCTGCCTGTTAATTCAGCTCTATGGTTTCACCTACAGAATGGGTGATTGTTGAGGTGAGGTGAAACCGGCTGTCTTGTTTAAGTGCACCTGGCCTCTGTACGCGTGGGTACCGAGGAGTAAGAGGAAGAAGGTAATTTAATCATAGAATGAAACCATGTGACCGAACCTAAATACTGAGTTTCACTGACACGCAACTCCAAACACTCGGAGATGGGAGGGGAGCTTGAAAAGACCACACTGAAATAGGCGCTGACACGAGAAGGTGGGCTGTCACAGGCTGCTGGGACTATGCAGAGAGGATCCTCGGTGTGTATCCGGCTCGGTGTTAATCTAACAAAAAATAGCCCGTCACACACAGCTCTCCTGGGGCAAATGTGGAGGCTGTAAATGGAGAAAATGGAGCGTATGCTCACACAAAAGGCAATGATGAAATGCGGTTGTACTGGAGGAAATAACACAAGATTCTTTAAAAGAACAATGGTGAATTGTATAATGGCTACACGTTGTTCAAGAAAATGAGTACGCTCTGTAATTATCGTTCATGATAATGAGATGGCAGAGGAACAAGGGTTGTTTCGACACCCATTTTATAAAGGACGTAAAATCGCAGAAATGTATCAATATAACCCAGTCCACATTGTTTACCAGACAGTTACAAGCCCTCATAGCTTTCAGACTAAATTTCAGAAGCAACAGACTAGACAACCTAGTTTTAATTGTCTGCTTAGCTGAAGAAAAATTGGTGCAATTACTGTAAGCTTGAAATTGATAAAAATGATCAATGTGAAATGATAAAGCTAGGCCCACATTGCATTCCTCGCCTTTCTGATGCAGGACTAGATTGACTGCATGTTAAAAACATTCTAAATGAGCCTGTTTTTCTTCAGTTTTAATGGATGGGTCAAGCATATGGGCCCGTATGCATAGACATATTCAGTCAGCCAAAGCAGCCTGACAGACGGAGCCAGTGAGAGCAAAGCAGCCTGGCTGAGGTGGAAGTCGGTGAGGCCTTTGGAGAAATTTGAATTGCTTCTGCTGTTTGTCATTCTGTTCGTCTCAGATCGTTTTAGTGGCATTGTGGCTAAAGCAAACTTACAAAGGTGTTCAACAGAATTACAATTTTTACTTTTAACCATCACACCTGAAGACTTCATGGGATTTTAGAAGTTCTGAGGCCTGTTAATAGCTGTGAGATTTGGCAAACTTAAGCCTTTTGTGTAACTGCTGTGTGATCACTTCTGCTTATCTAAAAATGGTTTCCTCTTATCATTGAGGGAAGAGTCAGGGCAGCTGTTGTTCAACTGAAGTCAATCTTCTCCAAGAGAGTTAAGTTGGTGAAATGTTGCCTCCAACAGACCCTGTGCCTCTCTAAGCTGAATTCTTGCTCCTCCTATGCCATCTATTTACAAGACTTCAGTAGTCATCATTTGTCAGTGTATTGGGCAATAACATCAGCATTATATGTTACAAATTTGATTGATTACTTGTAAACCCATACCCAGCAGTGTATGGCTTTACAATTTGAAATTTACTGTCAAGGTCCGGGACATGCTAGCATGACACAGGGACTGGAGGTGGGTGGGTGGGATGTCATATTATGATCAACCACATTGGAAAAGCTGCCCACATCATTGGTAATTAAATCAAAAATTAAACCAAAGCTAACACTCAACACCATCATGGCTGCCACATCATTGTAATAATAAAATCCAAAGCTAACACTCATAACTGATTCAGCTATTTTAAAAGGAGCTATTCACAGTTTCTCTATATTTGGTTTAACTCCAAATACGTAACACCAGAGAGTAAGCTTAGCCTATTTAAATGATGTGACTACAAGGCTAGCAGTGGGGGTAACCATGCGTGAACACCCCCAAGCTGGAACAACAGGAGGTATTTTTTTTGTTCTTCCCATTACCAACATTACCTGAATACAGCGCTAGTCTCTACAAAACAAGGTGAAATACGGCTCCTGGGACCAAAGTTTTATTATACACATTAGGGATAAAGCGATTGCCTGATTTTACTATTAACCGTGCTTTAAAACGTCATGGTTAATTAATCGTAAAGACTCCGCTACTGTTGCACGGAACGAAACTGCACAAAACGAAAATAAAAAGTTACATGAGTGGTGCACCATCTTAAAGTGCCGCGCTTATGAGAGACATGGAGGCTACTGCTGTACACTGGCTAAACTCTGGCAGATGGACCAAACCAGGGCATTATTTAAGAGGTGACGGATCACCTGTTCAAAAACTTGCCGTTAAAAGGTTGCTGCTATAGGAGCGAATACCTACACCAAATTTGATTCAGCACCTGTGGGATCACCACCCAGCTTTGCACGCCCAAGTTAAGGTAATACATAATAAGTGAGTTAAATAACGTGGCAAGTTGGTTGGGAATCAAATCAAAAATTACAATCAATGCCGGAGTAGTGAGAGTCGAGCTTTCAGTGCAGTGTAAACAAACAGCAGCATGTAACCTTTCAAACCCACCGCAACGACAGCACTGCCATGAGGCCCATTAATTTCAATGGCTTGTGCCACGCCACGGAGGTTTGTTGCTGCGTCGAGCAACACACACCGCATCGCTTGGCAAGCTTGCGTGCACACCGCTGTCAGCATAGTTGAACCTTTGCACTGAATCCAGCTTCCAGCGCAGCGCAAATTGCTTTTTTACTGAAGGGACCTTGACAGAACGTAGTCCTCTCAAGACCTTCAGTCACTGAAAATTCAACGTTACATCCTGTTGCCTCCTCCTGTCTGTGTTGAGAAAATGTTAGGCTTTGTATGTTAATATGCCAGGTTTAAAACACTAACATAACATCAGGAGCTTATAAACTTCCAGGACTACCAATTAACTGCATTTCAGTTATTAATAACATAATTTTCACTAAAACTTATACGTATGGATGAGAGTTGATGGCAACAGTTTATTCCCCTCCTTAATAATAATTTCCCCTGGGGGATAAGTGAAGTTAATATTAGTCTTATATTAATAATAATACTTAAATGTTATAGACTGTAATGTAATTAAATATTAAAAAATGAACTTAAGCAATCACTAGTGTTGTTAAATTAATTAATGCATAATAATCGTGATAATCGTGAAACTGTGATTATTTCTCTGACTATATATCGTACCAACAAAATCTATAATCGTTGCATCCCTTATACTTGTCGTTTTCTTAGCTGGCTTGCTAACATGTGTGTGAACCCTGCATCTTTACTGTGCATAAAGTGCTGCTGGGTTTAACCACCAGGGTAGCTCACTAACTAAGCTAACAACTAAGCTAGCTGTTCATAGTCAGTAAATATCCAAACTCTGGGCCGTCTGCTTGTTAAACCACGTCTTCTTCATGTCTGTCTGTTTTTCTTTGTTAACATATCTTAATATAGAAGATAAGAAATGATGCAGGCTTTGGAATGGTTTAAAAACACCTTTGACTGATATTTGTTACATTTGATTTTTCTGACTACTTCAGGTAATTGTTCAGCAGGGCCTGTGTTGGAAACAGGATGTTGGTCATTCATGGTGGTAGGATTCCAACCATTCCCGACCATTATCGCCCTGTGCAATATGCTTGTGACGTCGATCTACCTGTGCTGCTGCTGCTCACACATGCCTGTCACCACCATGTGTTGTTAATGGAGCTGACAGTGCTGCCAGACTACCTTGGCCTCGACCCACGAGGCTTCTTTGTGGAGAGAACCAGGACCGGCTTCGCCTCTCCAGGTGTTAGAAATGTGTTTTATCCCCCACCCACCCATCAACAACAAATCATTATTGAGCAGATGGAGGAGTGCCAGCATGCGCCGCACTGCCTGTCAAGCTGATCGCTAAACGTGTTTAAACAATAAAGCTAATTTGCTCACTTTAAACATCCTCACGTGTTGGTGAAAGCCCGTTGGGATTCAATTTAGATTGTTTTAAAGGAAGCTGCTGGGTTTGTGATTGCTGTTGTTCACTCTTCCTTCAGTGACTTATTCCTTTGCTTACACTGCTTTTATTACAACAAGTTCCATACTGATCTGACGTATGAAATGCTTCATGAAACTAGTAAAATGGCTGGAGAGAATAAACGCACATAGCATGAATGCATCATCTGCTGGTGGAATTTGGATGTTGGAATCTGCTGTCTGCTGCAGGTATACAGAGTGCTGCTAATTGTGTGATTATAGAGTCTCAGAGAACTGACCTGCTGCCAGGGCAACAAAAGCAAATGAGTTTAAAGCATCCATACTTTTCAACTACTCTGACATCAGCTTACATTTTTATCATCATTGTTCCAAGTGCCCGAGATCCCTCTCTGCACTCCTCCAACCTTCCTTCTTCTGCATAAGAGCTCACCGTCTGCCACAGATCATGTCTAAAAATGTCCACAGAGCAATGAGAGTGTGACGATTGTGCTTTGAAAGCAGCCACATAGGCAGCTTACCCGATTGCAAGTAATTGCACTGACAACAGTATCTGGCTCTGAAAACTTGACTACAACCTCTTAATTCCTCAGCCTCAAGAAAGCAAATATCATCAAGCCAGTCAGGAACACTTGTCTCGTCAAATCTGAAGGAATGAATCTTGAATAATTTCACCTTAAAACACTCAAACATCGTTCGGTAACGGTGGTGATTTGCCTTGCATTCTGGGATGTTTTTTGTTTTTTTTTTGCTTTGGTGGTGTATATTGATTTTCACTAAGTGAGAACACTTGAGCTGTGTCTCAATTATAAAAACAACACAGTAATTCTAAGCAGGTTTTGAGTATGAAGAGCATTTACACTACAAAAGTGACGAAACTAAGCATAAGCATACCCCCCCAAAAAAGCCAGTATGCATTATAAATCTGTTAAATTTTTATGTGTGCCTTTGATAGACACAATTGTCCCACAATTGATAGCACAAAGAATACAGAGGTGCTGTCCAGAGCTGCAACACATTAAAACACATTACAGAGGTGAGACAAGGGCAAGAAAGATTTTAGCGCAACAACAACTGTCTCTATGAATTAATTTAAAATTAAGTTTCATTCACATGTATTTTTGGCATTGTATCAGTGTGGAATATTGGATAAGGATAGACATGGCATCATTCATCATCTTAACCTCGAAACAATTGAAATGATAAACATATGGAATAAATTTGATGTAAATTATAAAGCAAAACAGAAATATAACGTAAATTTAAAGACAAAGTTCGGAAACAAAGTAAAAGAAGGCAGAAATGCCTCATCACAAGTGTACACTTTTTGTTTTTTATTGTTTATTATTTTCAGGGATTTAAAATATGATTTAACTAATTTACAATAAATCTATGGGATAAGTTTGAAATTTACATAAAATTTAGTTAACTAGCCCTACTTAGAGGAAGTAGACAAAGCGGTTGAGGGAAAGTGGGTAACCAGAACCTAAATTAGCACTTCATCAAAATTTAAAACCCTGGAATGCACTCAACATCACAGATTGATGATGGATAACGGTGTGGAGTGTTTGAGGGGGGATTTTTCCTTTCAAGGATAATTTAATCTGTGGTATTGAAATTACTGCTTGGCCAACGGGTTGCAAATGGCAGGTGAGATTGACGATGTAGAATCCGGTTGGTTGTAGCCACAACTGCGTGCTGGTATTAATGATGAGTTGAGATATGCAGGAGCATGACTGTTCTGCAGTGATGGCTGCCTGTCCATTTAGTCCAGTCCTGCTCTCTGTCAGATTTGGATCCTGGTGCCATTACGTCCTAGATTTGTCACCGCCGCTGACAGCCAGCCGTGAATAATCTTTATGAATATTCATCTATCGCTTGTGCTGCCTAGCCGACGGTGTTTTTACACTCTGCAGCCGAACCAATTGTCCAAGCTATTCCCCGGCCATGAAACCTGTGGTTGGACCTGTCACGACTGATGACAGGTTGATGCGAGTCGTGACGCTGGCAGCAGACAGGAGACTGTCGCTCGGTTATCGCTGCAGCGTGAGATGACCGAGCAGCAGATTCAGCAGACGGGTTCAGAGTTCAGCCGCAGGATGATTTTTGTGGCAGCGCTGTCAGCAAATGTCGCTTTAGATTGAGATGACATCTGGGGCCAAATTGCAGGAATAGCATTCCTCTCGCTTCCTTTCCTCTCTGCAGTTTTCAGCTCTGCTACCTCCCCCTCAACTCTTTATCTCCCAGAGTTTTCTCTCTTGGGCTCACAAGTTCAGTCCCCCGTGTCATTAATGAAGAAGACCACAGTGCTGATAAACTCGAGTTAGATTAACTGCCAAACTACAAACCTGCTACTTCTTATATCTTACCCTTCATTTTCTTAAGATAGAAAAAAATCTGTGATATGGAGCAAGACCCGGGGTGTGTAGGTCCCAAGGTAGCAGTAGATATTACACTTTAAAAAGTAGGCGTTTAAAGTTATCAAACCTGTGGGCCTCCGAGTGTCCCTGTGGCGCACAGAAGATATTAAAAGTTGAAGGGAAACTTGGAAGGAAAAAAAGAGTCAAATTATTTAATAAATAATATGACATGTCCCTCAACGGAGCGAACAAGGGCACTGCGGCAGCGCCTGTTCACCCCTGTCAAGGTTAGCAGTGACCCTCCTGTGCACAGCAGGGGAGGTAATGCAGCATGAGCAGCGACACCTGTGTTCCTGCAATCACTGCGGGGCGTCTTCCTCACCGGCTTCTTCACTTCCTCCCTCTGTAAGTAAATCTGGATCGATGCCAGGTTTTGTGGCTCAATGTGTGCCCGTTTCCGGAGCATCTTACTGAATGAAGTGTATGAGCTCCAGAGTGCAGGCGGAGGCAGTGGGGAGAGTGGTGTGAGTAATGCTCCCTCCTCCATCTGAGACGACTCCAGAGGTGCACATAACCCCGACCTTTCCTGTGCAGCTGCTCTGTGGTAGGTATTTCATAGACATGTTGTTCGACCACATCAGAAGGCGAAAGTGTTTATAGCTGCCCTGTTCAGCTATCCAAAAAAACTGGTGTCATAGCGAGGGGCAATAACCATTCAAATGCACTGATCTAACCTTTTCTCTCCTGATACCAATTCCAATACCTCAACTCAGGGTATCTGCTTATACCGAGTGCCAATCCTGTACCCGAATTAAAAATCTTCATACCTCACCTACCTCAGCAGGAACTAATAATAATGTGCGGTAACATGGGATCGAAAAGCTGTTGGCAGGTGAAGGGCTTCACAATCTGTAAGCACTTCTGCTGAAGTGTACGTTTACACCAAGCAGTTCCCACTTTGATTGGGAAGAACTGTGTCAGTTTGTAGCAGGATGTGTGGAAGAAGCTGACTTTCCCTGGATAAATATGTTTGAAAACGAAATTAATAAACACTGACGGCGTTGGCGTCCCCACCGGGAATCAAACCTTTAACTCCGGCAGTGTTAATGCTTTCACTTGTTGGCCGTCTTGCGTCTCAATCCATCTGACCATCCTCTGCTTCTTTTAGAAAGGACTTGGCATGCAGAGTTTTGTTAGTTCCATTTCTTTTCTTCTTTTCCGCTTTCCCTCTTGACTTCTATGTGCAGGGGCCACCTTGGCAATGATTCAGACGATGGTGCTATTTTGGCAGTTCTAAGATTCAATAGCACCTGGGCCTGCATCTGCTGTGTTTGTTTGCCAAACTCCATCTGCATCAGTAGCGAGTACGGGGGTTGCAGCCCCTGTGGCCTCTGAACTCAGACAGATAAACGTAAAGGATTACATTCATGAGCAAGGAGCTGGGGGATCATGCCCTGCATGGGAATGAGCGAGCTGTAGCATCTTTGCATTCACAGAGGAAACCGTTAGCCTAGCCAAGAATGATTGGAGGCATATAGCGCTAAAATCCTCATTCTGTTTTATGAGATGTGTTGCTGTCGGTGCCCAAAGCACGATGTTGTGGATTTTATAAGCTTGCTGTTACAGGAGGAATTGAATCATTGATTCAGTAAACAAGAGCCTCAAGTTTAGGTGCAGCATTTCAGGTGGAGGAGGAGAAAAAGAGGCAAAGAGTGAAGTGAAGGGAGGAGTGTGTGGAGTACTGAGGGGTGTGTGTGTGGGAGGGGTTATTGATTACATCAGTGAAAGCTGTTGGAAAACAGCATGGAAATCAGCTGGTGGTCAGCTTTCTGTCTGTCTTGCAACTTCGAGCACCGCCTTTCATCTTTCCCTCTGCTGTCTGATCTAGCAGGCCCAGCCCAAAGTGGAAGTGACTCGGGGGATGCGTCTCCAGATTGGCCACCGAACATGTGTGTCTCTGTGCTCTCCTGGCCTACACCCCTAATCTCGGCATCAATAGAGTCTGAGCAGATGGAACTGTGGCCTGGGTCGTTGAGCTCCATACACAATAATACTAGGGCATGAAAGGATGATGAGGCTGGCCCAGACAGTGGAGGGATGATGCAGGGATGACCTGCCTAAAACAGATCTACTTTGTTTGCCCTTGCATGAGGCATCACTTGACATATGTTGTTTGTGAGTTGGTTTAACCACAGCCTCCTGTATATTGACCTAGAAAAGTGACGAGAGCAGCAGAAAGCTTTCCATCAAAAGGCTGCACTGGTTGATCTTCTTGTTGGTGTTTATGTATAATGAAACTAAAGAAAATTCTAGAAAATAGGTTACTTGTGAAGTTAAACTGAGTTTTTGAAGATGACGTCACCCATATTTTAGGATAGATGTGGTTTTGTTCAACATTCAGGCTCAGTTCATACCAAAACAATTCACTTAAGGTAGTTACAATTGGGCGACTGGACTTGGTTGAAGATACTTGAAGACGTACCCTTCCCCTTGATTTTAACCCTCCTTGGAGTACTATGACCTGGATGACTGAGAATCTTCACAGACAAAACAATTTAGGGTTTGAAGTAGGGTTTAGCTTCTGCAGATCATTTTAATGCAAGAACTGTTCCCACAATATTGAGTCTTGAGTTTTATTGAGTTTTATGGCCAAGGCCTATAGCATGTGTTTGATAAAAGGGAAAAATCTCCGGACTGCAGATACTACAAGCAGCAACTGTAGAAAAACATAATCAGGATATACATAAAAATCAGCGCAAATGACTATGAACTGACTCACTGACTTCAGTTACCCAGCAATATTTAGCTAAAATTAGCCAGCATGACCTAACATTAGTTATTAGTGTCCTGAATTGAGCAAATTTGTGTTTCATTGGTTATTTGTATATATTTTCCTTCATACAAAATCTACATATCGGCTTGTTTTAAGTGCCATACACTGAGTTAACATAACTTTAGTTATTCTCTGAGTTGGTGAAAGTTCTGAGCCATCTAGGAATTGATGTCCTGAGGACAGGTCTGTTAATTTATTGTGCTTACAGGGCTATAAGTGTAGGTTAAGCTCGGTGTTGTCAGCATAACTGTAAAAAGAAATATTGTACTTATGGATAATTTGGCCTAAAGGGAACATGTAAATGTTGAGGAGACTGGGACCAACTATCAAACCTTGGGGACATGGCAGGAAAAGGCTGTGCTTCAGCAACAGTTTCCTGACTCAGCTGCCAGAGGAAGGTCATTTTTCACTTTTAGTTATGCAAATGTGCTACCTGACATCCCAATTCTGTTCCACCTCCTTTCATATCACATATCATGTACTTAGCAACTAGTTAACATGAACTTGTCAATGGCCTGGAATGCATATGTAGAACGAGGCATGGCATGTTCATCATTGTCACTCCTAAGGGACGGTTTGCACATAAATTGCTTCTGCCTGAATCTGTACAGCCACGCCCTCACCGTTCTGTAGCGAGTCCCAGACATCTCTAATTATATGCACACAAAAGTAGGCTATGTATTGTTTTCATATCTCCACATTCACCCCCCCTCCCCTCCACTCTCATCCCCCTACCACTCGCCAACTCTGTCACCCACTTTCTGCCAGGCCGGAAGACCTGTTGTTAATTAAACCTGCCAATCACAGAAAGAGAATGGGGGAGGGAGAGGAGGAGGAGGAGAGAGAGAAAGAGAGAGAGAGAGAGAGAGAGAGAGAGAGTTCTTTACTTTCCAGAAAGTGATTTACGGCAGTGCTTACTTTATGGTAATCGAGTCAGTCACATCTTCATTTTAGAGGCTGCAGCCAAGGACAGTAACAGTTGACTTAAACCGTGTTTGTGTGTATGCGTGCCTTACCCTCAGTCTGTGTACGCATGAGTGCATTTAGGGAGGGTGGAGCAATAAACAGGGGGCGCAGATTAGGAATCCTGTCAAAAGTGACAGCTCATTTTTTATATTGTGTTCAGAGAAAGGAAGCGAGGTTGAGTAACCAGGTCTCCAAAACGAGTGTGAGCCTCCTTTTGCCGACGCGTCCTTGCCGCCTGGGCGACGTCTTTGACCCAATGTGTTGTCCATGTTTAATTAAGAATCCGCTGGAGAGGGATTACAGTACAAGGCAGGGTGAATCTGTAGAGGCAAAGAAGTGAGAGCATAAGTAGAATCACTAATAGAAGGTTTAGTGTGGCCGGTTGGCTGGGCACAGTAGGGGTGGAGTGAGGGTTGGGGGTTCTTGAAAACATCGGCCACCGTGTGAGTGAATGGCTAACAAGTTTGTCATATCCAGGGACTGCCAGCATGTTCTGGGGTAGTTTCCTAGAAATCCTTAGCTAAGCGGTCTCCTGCCTAATTAAGTTGATTTGTTTGTGCTTAATTGGGCTAGAGACTGCTAACCTACTGGACTGCTTACTGCAGCAGACATGTAAGAATGTCCCGCAACAAAACTTACCTTGCAGCCATGTGAGAAAGTGCACACTGACAAACACTGATAGACACGCAAAAATAGCCCACTCCACACAGTGTTGAGTGTAAACATTTTTTTTCTCAAATTTGTGTTACTGAAAGGTTTTTCATGTACGCTTGATCTATATACCACCACCACCATTACTGAGCCATCATCCACATCACTGCTACTGCTGCTACTATTACTAATACTGTACAAATGTTTCTGCTTATAATAATTCAACTAAAACTACTGATAAGTGCCAATGCTGCTGCTTCTTCTACTACTAATTATTCTAATACTTCTACTTCTTATGATGCTAAAGTTGCAAAGCACTGTTGCTGTTGTTGCTACTGCTGATACTCTATCAAATGAATTCTGCTACTACAGCTAATGCTTCTGCTGCTGCTTGCTACTAATCCTACTGTGACTACTACCACAGCACTAATGCTTCCAGTATTACTAATACCACTGCTTGTATTACTTTTGTTACTAGTACTGCTGTTACTACTATCACAACTAGTGCTCCAAATACCACTACTACTAATAATCTCCTAATAATACTAATGCTGCTGCCATTACCAATATCATACTTACAGCTACTAACAAGAACCTGCTGCTTTGTGTCATCTGACGGCCGTAGCTCATACTGTCTACGGCAGAAACGATATGTTTCATTTATCGGTAGGTTTGTTGACAGAATCAACTATTTTGATAATCGATTAATTGTCAAAGAAATTTTTCATGCTGGAATGCCACCATTCCTTCTGCCAGTTTCCTAATTGTGAGGATTTTCTGCTTTTCTTTGTCTTATGTAAAAGTAAACTGAATATCTTCGAGTTCTGGACAAATCAAGCAATTTGGAGATGATACCTTGGACTGTGGGAGCTACTGATGGGTGGACCAGATGGATTTTCTGACGTTTTTAAGAACAAAAGATTAAACAATGATTTGAAAATATTAGGGTTGGGCCGATAGACGATGCCATCGGCGATGGCTGACAGATGGTCGATGGTATCGGCAGATAAAGTAAAAGTAAAACCCCGCGCCATGGCAAAAATATAATCTAAATTTTTCACATAATACCGCCATGTGAAAGCAGGTTTTAATCATCACGAACATTATTATTATAAATTTTAAATATGCTTCGTACCTTCCTCGGAATCCCAGACACACAGATACACAAGAGGCCTACACTTCAGGTAAACACACCGGCTTGCCCCGCCTCTCTCTGTCCCCCACCATGCCTGTCTACTCCACTTTCTCCATCAGCAGTACATTTTATAAAGTCGCCTAAAAGGCACAGAACTCATCTTTTTTCCATATTTTTCCACTCGCGATCCGTAATCACGGCAGTTGGTGAGCCACTTGTGGGCATGTTAATGACGCAGCCTATCAAACAACCGAAACCAACATCGGCCCCCTGTGCGGTCGCTGCTGCTTTACCTGGTCCGTGCTTGTAAAATATCCACCGCAACTTGTTCTGCCCTACAAATGCAAAGCGCAGTAACTACACATTTGGTCAAAATTGAGTTGATAATGGGATTTATGACATCTGTTCTGTTTTGTGACAAAGTCTCCTACTTTAATTTTGCCCCGTTTCAGAGAAACGAGAGTGTCAAAATTGCAGTAACTAATTACTGATAACGCTCTGAATGGCTTTGTTTGTTTTCCAAAGGGGACTGTAACATTGTTTGCCCCGATTGTAACGCTCCCTCACACAGAACCAACAAGCCAACCAGCTAATGTTAGCTTACTATAGAGAAACACCATAACACAAACCTGCAGTAAAATCATTGTTGAAACTTGCATTAAAACGCAAATATCCAAAGGGTAAGGAGGATAGCAAAATGTAAACATCTAACGTTAGCAAGGCAAATGACAGCTTTATAATCAGTTAACATTAGCTAACTGAGTTGGTTAGCCAGCCACTTGCAAATCAGACAAACATTTTAGCCTACTGTTACCTGCTCCCTTGAAGGCATTTACTCTGACAGCGTAATCATAATCTGATTTAATCTGATAACATTTATTTATTGTGTAAAATGCTAATGATGGTTGGGGAAATGAAGACAATGAAGATGACATTTTCTTCAAAGTCAATTTCTAAAGAGCAAAACACTTTGGTAAAGGGCCATTGCCATAAAAGACAACTTAATTTTGAGGCTTACTACTGAGCAATTTCAACATTAACAACTTGCAAACATGAATAAAACTTTTAAAGCTATTAAAAACAATCAATATGTAGTAAGAAACACAACAAGAAAGTTGAATGAACACATTTAGTTTGTAGATACTGCACTTTGCCTTTGCAATACTGTTTTAGTTGGTGAAGGTCATCCAAAGGCAGAGTGCAATATCTGCTTTTTGAGGGTCAAAGGGCACATCAGTGGTCCTGGTTTTTATCTATAAAAAATGTCTTCCTAAGAAGGTATTACATGAATGCATTACCACTGATCTAACCACAGCATGTTTGACTGGCTAGTCTCAAAACTTTAAAGGCATTTTTCTCAGTTTCAGTGTTTGCGTAGTTACTGCACTTAGCCTTTGTAGGGCAGCATAGGCCACCAAGTTTTTAACCGAGTGAAGTCTGTGCGCGTTAACACATGCACATAAGTGCCCCCTCTCCCCCGATATCATTGTCCATCCCGATGTTTCAATGTAGACATCGTCTGATGGAAATTTTGTAGACATTGCCCAACCCTAGAAAATATATATATATAATGAAAATTGTGCATCCCTAATGTAGGCAGACAAAGTAGTCAAGGTACGGTAGCCCAGACGTGCCAAGTAAATGTGATAAAATGATGCACGTTATATGCCACTTGTGTGTGTTGCTCTTAGTGCATCTACAAGTGCTACCACCACTGCTGCAGCTAGCAATGATACTGCTACTACTATTGCAGATACTCTCTCTTCTAAAGCTTATGCTACAAGTGTGACTTCCACTACTACCACTAGAACTAATGCCATCGCTGCTAGTGCTGCTAACGCTGCTGCTGATACCACTACTGCTAGTTATCAGTTAAGAATAAGGGCTTCCCATGGACAGATGTTTTTAGTAGTGATAAAGTCTACAATTAAGTATAGGCAATCAACTTCATCATATATCTGGACCTGTCTAATCATAGCTTGAACACATAAACACCATTAGCAGTATGTGCTGCTGTGTTGGCCCCCTCCCCTCCGCAGCTTGTCCAGCATTGAACCTGGGATGTGAAGCCCAGGCTCTGCAGTGATGACAGGACCACTGGACACTTGACTTGAACCTCCCACCCTTTTCCTGGTGCATGGCCCCGGGGCTTCGAGGGGCTTTTGGCGGTGGGGCTCACCAGAGGGCATCGAGCCTGTTTCCTCTGCCCAAACTCTGATTAGTTGTCTACTGGTGGGGAGAGGCAAAAAAGAAAAAAGGCGAGCATGTGGGTGTATGTGGTTGTGTGAGTTTTGACCTAGCCCGGGGCATGAATAAAAATGGCCGGTAATTGCCTGACTCTGTCACTGAGATCATTACCACAGGTGTTTGAGCCCTTGCGGATGTAGGCGGGGGATGTACGCCTGGAGAGCTTTGACAGGAAAAACAACCTTTTTCCCCAGATTTTTAAAGACTTGGCACGATGTTATAATGATTAGGTAGGTAGGGGTCCTTTCACTGTCACTAAATTTGACAGTTGGTCTTAATGATGCTGACATTTCAAATATGCTTGGGAGAAAATGTTGTTCGGCGCAATTGCCCTCTCCCTTCATGTTTTGAAAAACAAAATCACTGGCATGTGAAATTTGTGTGGTGGAGGAGGAGGAGATGTGGTTGTAGCAGGAACTGGGAGGAGGGCACACGTTTTTTTTTTTCTTTTCTTTTTTTTCTAGTTGATTAGACAGCTGAAATCATCCTTTGTGAAGGCAGTGCAGGCAAGGGAGGGAGGGGAGAAGCTAAACCTCCCAAAGGAAGGCCTTTTGGGTTCATTGCTGCTGGATTGATGGGGGGGTTGTTCTGGGCTCGCTTTCAGGGGCGTGGGCCCATTCAGAGGCGAGACTGAAGGCTCCTGGATTTATTCCGGCCCAGTGGGTAGCTGCAGTGGTGCTGGCGGGCTGTGCTGGAGGATTTAAACCCCTATCGCAACGGCAAAGCAGCATGCTACTCACAAAGAAAACGAGAGCAGGGAAGCAAAACCGTGTACTCTCATTATCAGAGTCTACAGGAGACTGAAACGAAGGAATGGACAGAGAAAGATTGCTGCAGAAAGAGAAGCAGAATTAGCTGAAGGAACAAAGAGTCACCGTGATGGAAAAAGTACAAGATGGAAGAAGAAATAACAGAGCAGAAAGTTTGTAATTCCACAGTAACAATATATGTCTTTAGCTGCAGAATGAAGGAAGAGTGAAGAAGAGACAGAGATTAGGAGAGGAGGAAGATGAGAGGGCTACTTGGTGACTGTGTGAGCATAGAGAGCCTGTTGTCCACTGTTTGAACACAGCAGAGACACTGTCTGCAGCTGCATGGTCCCTGTGGCGGAGCTCCATCTGCGGGACTATGTGTAGCAGAATAAACACACATAGGAGTCGCACTAAAGGGAGGGTTCTCATTAATGTGCACAACAGCATAAGGCTCATTTCAGAGACCATTACATCCTGGTAAGAACTGCTCGTTTGTCAAGATAGTGAAGGAATCACGTCTGATTTGTCTTCTTTATTGTGGCGCTACAGTTAATGCGAAGTCGAACCAGTCCACAGAAACTGGGACCACATCATTTCCCCTGTGGAAAATAGTGTCTTTACATACAGAGGGGCAGAGAGAAAGAGAGCGCATTCTATTTATTCTCCAGGCCCTCTGCTGTCTTGGCCTTCTTTCAAGACTTCCAATCACCCAAGGGAGACTCTTCAAGACACTTCATTTTTGTAAAACCAGGTGCGGGAGGCAGGAAGCAGTTTGTGTGTACGCTGTAACTGTGTCTGTCTATATATAAGAGTTCAGTTAGAGATGCCCCTTTCGACTTGGGGATGAGCTCAGCAAGTTTTCTGGGGCATCCTCCCTAAAGTGTTGCCCTCCAAGTAGCACAGTGTACCAGAAGTCCTTTTTAAACGTAGACCTGATGCGGCTGTGGGGCTTTTTCACGAGAGAACGGCTGAATGGGCCTGTCTGCCGGCTTGCTCCAGGGTTACTGATGATGAATGGACAAACTCAAGGACTGTGTCCTGGAGTGACGAGTTTCCCAGGACTGTACAGCGTGACCTTGGAGCAAACGTAAGGAAGATTCACAACTCTGGTCTGATTGATGATCTGTGGACCTGATCTCTCACCTCCAGGCTCAGCGGCTGCAGTAGTAGGATGGCATGTCTCGACTATTAGGCTGATGAATTGGTTCGCTGATACAGGCCTTTTATTATGAATAAAAATATCCAACGTGTCGTCCACCTGTGCTGCTGTATGTTGGACATGATGCATATTTATTGTGGCATTTATCACTTCACCTGTCAGATGTCTCTATCTTGATTAACTTACTACAATGTTGAATCTTATCGAATCTCAGTCCTTTTCAGATACGTTCAGCTTTCCACTCTTCTAAGGAATTCAAGCTATTAATAAGTACATATTATCACGTTAACGCATTACTTAATTCTTAAGATAATTCTTATCTCACTGGCTCTACACATACAGTCAATCCATGTGTCACAGGAGGGGCAGGATGTTGATCATCCTGCAAATCACCCACCCAGACAAGCAGCGGAGGGAGGCTTCTGCAGACTACGCTGGATGCAGCGTGTGGGAGAAGTAAGACAGCGCTCCGCGAGTAAGCGGCAGGCGCTCTATTGTAGCCTATTTAACTTAAATTATAATTATAGCTACATTACTTTACCTGACAGGCCTACATCTAGTTTTAGTTGTTGGTGTCCTATTTAGTAAACAGTAGCCTAATAGATTCTGGAAACTCACAAACAGCGAGGATCAGTCTCTCCAATTTCCAATGATTTGCGCTGCGCGTCGCGTACAAAAAGTTCAAGACAATTCAACTTCGGCAGCGGGCGGGCGTGTCCATGAGGCGAGCAGAACCGCAGAACAGTTTCAGGGGAATGCACCCGCTTGTCGGTACACCTTGCTCGACCACTTCACCTCACTCTAACAGGGACACTTCCTACTGAACATAGACTGGTTTTGCTGCTCCCTGACAAAATAAAAATATTTCTGCTGATACCTGTTCAGAAAACCCCCCAAGAAAACTGGTAACTTGTTTTAACAAGCTAGATAAAAGGTAATGCCCTGGCAGTGCAGTGGCAAATAGCTTTGGTTTAATATTTTATTTGATGTTTTGATATTTCATTAATGTTTAAGTTGAGATTTACTATAATACTGCTGGTGAAAAGCACCTTATTTGTTTAAAGTGTTTGCAAACCACGTTATTGCACTTTTGTGTATATAGCAGTACATTTAAATTAAAAGTACGCAATACACTACTATAGAATTCCATCCATCCATCGTCAACCGTTTATCCTGCTCACAGGGTCGCGGGGGCTGGAGCCAATCCCCGCTGACACCGGGCGAAATTCGGGGTGCACGCTGGACAGATGCGATTAAAAATTTTAATTGTTGCCCAGCACTACTTTTTACTTATATAAAGGATTGAGGAGAGATAAAAAGTTTGTTAAAAGATTTGCTGGCATCAGAGTTTAATTATCATAGGAATTCAGTCAAACAAAAACAGGATCCAAAAACTGGACTGGCCATTAAACCCAATCTAATCCCTAACCCTAGTTACTATCGCTGGTATCATTGAAGAGAGAGGCTGGGTGTCAAACCGCAATACGTTTATAGTACCTACTGAATACTGAAGTATTGAAAACTGTCAACTTTTAAAAAGCTGGCGTCAAATATCTAGTCAGCTTTATAATCTTTACTTTTGTTGATGAGAAGGCTCCTGATTTAAATGACAATTTTGCCATTTGTTGTCTATTTTATTCAGACAGTAAATAATAATAATAATAAATAATGTATTGCGGATCAATAATCCATATCCAATCAAATCCTGTTTCAGTTGTGTCTTTTGTGTCACTCTGTGTCCAGAAGGATAAATGTAAGCTGTCATCACTGACAGACCCTTCACAAACAAGAGTGGTGCCCCTGATGTGAGCAGGGGGCTGTAAATATATCAATCAGGTTTATGTTGCATTCATGTCACGTCAGATTTACCGAAAATACCGTACGAGCTGCCAAGTGGGATGCTGGGATTATGGTGACATATGCTATGTGAACGCTTCCACATTATAGATCCCAATATCCAACTTTCTATTATCCAGTAATTTCAGCGTCCACTTCACAGGTTTTGTTCTACTTCTCTTGGCCACTGCGCTATTTTCTTTTCTAACTATGTATTTTCCACCTCACTTGCACCTGTGCTGTGTTTGTCATGTCCCAGTCTCCAAACCTGACTCTACGGCTCATGCTGGAATGGGCTTGATTTCTTCAGCCAATGACACAAGTAGACCTGATTGCAAAGACCCTCTGCCATGAATAAGATTGATTTTCACAAATGTTGGGGTATGGGTTTATCGTAGAATGTCACACTATATAATGTATGGTTGTAATGTTTCATGTCCTGTAGTGCTGATTGCCAAGTTTCGAGACTATTGTTGAAATGGATGATAATTACAGTCCTGCTCTGGCAGATCACAGACTTCACTTTATTGAGTGGTGAGTGGAAAATGAGAAAATTTGTGGTGTTTTGTCCCGAACAGCAGCTTTTCTGCCCCCGGAAATACTGAAAGAAAAAAAAAATGCACCAGCAATCATTGATGCTTCATTAACAAACCGATGATCAGTGCTTCTATTAACGGAGGACAGAGGAAAAAGAGCTGCTGGCCGATAGCTGGCATATCATCCTTCTTGAAAACAAATTACTTTCTCTATGACTCATATACAACATACTCTAATTATAATTATTCTCAAGGGTTCATAGTAATGTGTTATGTTGCTAAGTAGGCTGCCCATTCTGAGAGAGATCCCAAGACTCTGCAACAGTGAACGCTGCCTGTTGCTTTTGAGGCACTGTGGGTTTATTCTAGTCAGTGCTCTAAAGTAAAGACCGCTTTATGAGGGTGGTTATTGCTCCCCCTCTTCCCCATCCCCTCTGATGTTCTAGTAAATTCGACTGACTATCTATAGAGAAGCATCTTCTCTGAGGATTGTGCTCCTCCACAGGGGACCGGGTGTATTTGTAGAAGCGATCTGTCTACTTGAGGAATGTGTCTCCTGAGTGTCTTAACTCTCAATTCTTCTCTTACTGCCAAAATGAAAGAAGACACATAGCGCCGTCTGCCCATTATCCTCAGGGCTTAGTCTCTCCTGTCTTCTTAGATGAGACTTAGGATGTGTGTGCCGATGTGTGTGTACATGTCTGTATCTGTTTATATCTGCATTCAGTGCATGTTTCTGCTTCCGAGGTGACATTCACACCTTGTGTAGCTCTCATAGAGAGCCCCCCACCACCTCTGAGATTCAGACATTTAGTGGAAATGTGATCCATTGAGTAACATTAAAAATCTAAGATGTACACTACAAAAATCCCCATTTTATCAAGTACTTTTTGTCATATTAAACCCCCCAAATCTCACTTTTTTAAAACCTGTTCAATGTAACTCCCAAGCAGTTTTTTGCCTTTATTTGAGAGACCAGCCAAAAAGAGACTGGAAATGTGGGAGAGAGAGGGGGGTGACATGCGGCATAGGGCTCCGGGGCTGGAATCCAACCTGTTTTAAATGCAAATGAACTTGTTTCAAGAATTTTGTGAAGTTGAGTTTGATTTTGATCTTGATTCCACTGCAGCATTATACCTTATTCTGTGCTCTTTCAAAATACCGACACTCATTTGTAGAACATTTTTGAAAAGTTTTTTGTATTACAAAAGTTTTTTGTACGTGTAAGCATAACATAATAATAAGAAATCTGCTTGCAAGAAACACCAGGTGCACTCATACAGAAACGCTAACTAGACACACATACAAGTGTTGTAGTATTGTTAACAGGATCATTATATAGTGTAAATGCAGTCGTGTAAAACACTTAACCAGACTTCTGCTGCTCTGTTCACAGGCAGCAGTGGCACAGACAGAGAAGGGGAGTGATTATTTGCACATAAGCTGTAGGTATTATAAGGAAATAATGTTTTCCACTAATCTAATGTACGGTCAATTGGCTTGCAACTGTAATGACACCTATTATCTATTTAGAGTCTCCAGTTCATCCAACTTGCCTAATTATGGAGTGTGGGAGAACCAAAGCAGCCGGAGAAAGCCCACACAGCCATGAGGAGACCAATCAAACTCCAATTAAACTCTGAGGCTTTTTGATGTGAAGTGACAGTGCTAACAACAGAGGTGGCACAGTAGAGTATGTGTTTCTAACATGCTAAGACTACGCTTTATGTATTATTTATTTAATCTACCACTTATTTTACTCAAAGAAAATTACGTAAGTCCAAGAATAACAGGGGCACAAGGCCTGCCATAAATAGGGTTGATAATTAATACCAGTGACTCAGCAGTTTCTGAGCGAGGTTCTGAGATTTCTGACTTTCAGAACTCACTTTCAGTCCCGCCTTCTATTGTGAAACAGCCCCACCCCCAGCCCCCCCCCCTCCACTCCACTCCGTCAGCTACTGGCATTTTCAGCTCGCTGATGGATGGTGCAATGAGTGAGTTTCAGCCACAAAAGCTAAAACGCCTCGTTCGCAAACCAGAAAAGGACAGTGACTAAGCAGCGTTTTATTACAGTATTCATCACAGTATTTTGCATGGTGACATATTACCTCTTAACCTCACATTTCTCTTTGATCTCAGCTACAGTTAGCCAGTGACATTATTGTTTCTATACCATCTGCAGTATATGCAACTTGTGTCAGCAGGGCCTCAGGTCTTACTTTTTGCAAATAGTGGTCAATAGTAGTTAGCTGCTTAATGCAACTTCAAAGCCTAATCTATACAGTGGATCTTTGGGAAACAAAAATTTCACTGACACAAATTTGGCAACCCTGCAGTGCCGGTGCCCTGTCTGTATGAATAACACATGAAGCCAGAGATGGCTGGTGGCTGTGCTGTTTCCCACGCAAAGCTCACTGCCGCTGGCTTCGCTCAAGGATCAGCTGCTCATTAGAAGTGTCTTGTCGCTAATTGATCAGCGGTGTTGGGCCTGGATGACCACCCCCACCTCAAACCTGGGTCATTTTTCTCCTTTTGGAAAAACTGACTGAAGCGCCAGCACCATCCAAGCAGCACGAAGCCTCAGAACTACAAGCCATAGAAGCAGATAAACAGGAATAGCTGAAGGCGTCTCTTTCTTCCTCCCTTACATGCATGCACATTCTCATTCACTGCACCTCCCCGCAGTCGCACTTTTTTTTTCTGCCTCCCTATGCTTTCTAATGCTCACAAACACACACACTCTCTCACACACACACACACACACACACACACACACATGTTTTTTTTTTACTTTGCCGCTACCCACCCACCAGCCTGCACCTCTTGCCTGTCCTGGTCATCAGTCAGCCTTCCCACCGTGCTGCCGATGTGACAGAGGAGCCGTCAGAGCATCTCAGTCAGAGGCTCTGATGCTGAGCCAGAGTGACAGAGCGACAGGGGGAAATGCGCCAAACAAACAGCCAGTAATATTGCCCTGTCCTTTCACTTACAGCTCTCTGTCAAACCAGAGTGCTGACAGAGTGGGAAAACCTACAGACACCTTTAAACATGCATACACCCAAGCGTGCGCTCACACACATACATAAATAAATACTGTACACAGACAGCTGTTTGCATTATAATTGGATCATTTCAGAGAAGCTTTCATGCTGATGCACATTGAGTGATTTCCTGTAGCTTTTTGCTGCAAAGCTCCATCAGCCGAACGCAAGGATCTATGAATGCCAAAACTGGATCCCTCGCATTCGGTATGTGACTTTGCCATCGTAACCCCCCTCTGAGCCGTACCCAGTTATTTACACAGCTTCGGGTGAGGATTATGTCCACGGGCTCTGATTGTTTCCTATGCATGGCTGGCATTAATGTGTCTGGGTAGCTAAACAGGATGGGTGATGCACAGAGAGGCACAGGCTCTTACCTCAATCAGGGCCTGGATGATCCGGGATTACTGGAGATCGCATCCATTCATTCCCTATGGGCTGCAGCTTGGTCTGTCTCCAAGACGCCCGCCTAGTACTACATGCTAATCACTGCTGAGATGCAGCATCTGGAAACTGACTGTACTAGGAGACTGGGAATGCTTTGGAATATAGAGTTTTTGCATATAGTTGCCATTTGGGGTTGACAATGAGGAAAGATGTGCATGTTCAGATTTGGTGACTGGACGCAGTATTCTTGTTGCGGGCAAAATCCGAAAGCCTTGGCCATGTTTCATAAATGGTAGATCAATGAGAGATATGCCTATTTACGTTGTAACTTGGCTGCAGGAATTGTGAGAACTTCTTGTGCTTCTGCGCCATGAGACATTGCCAATTTTGACAGTGGCTGATTTTTCTGTTATTTAGGGTACAAAATAATTAAACCATGAAGTGCCATTATTGATTTTAATGCGGAAAATCGGTCCCATTCATTTCTAAAATTGTCATTGTCTCCTGGCTGAGTTCTGCCGAACAGTGACAAAAGAGATTAAGAGGCCCTAATTCTCCTCAGAAATCCACTTCAGCCCTACTAGAGAATCTAGCCTGAGGGGTGGAGAAAGCTTTATATCCCTATCACCAGACTGAGCTCCTCTCAGCTTTATGTGTCCCCTGTCTCCCTCCCATTCTGCAATGACAGGTGCATCTGATAGTGTTCACCTGGGGCAAATGACTGAGATTACTTCCTGGACGCCAACTCGGAAGACCTTCTGACCTCCAGACGGGCTCAGTGGGTTCTAAGACATCTGACTGCCTATGAAAGATCCAACCATTTCCATACTAATGTGGGATGTAACTGCATAATTCAACAGAATACACTCCTCTTGGTCCACTGGTAGGTGACCTTTGACCAGGGTGCCCAAGCCGATCTAGCCCCCCACACTTTGGCATCATATTCATGCACAAAGCATTGACTAAGCACAACCTCCAAACCAACGTTTTATGACATAAATCGTTTGTTTCTCTAAGCATTGTCAGTCTTGATTACACTCAAAGCACAAACAGGCCTGTCCAGCAGCATGACTGCAGGCTACAGAGACAAAGATCTGGCTGCTTTCAAAGGTGACATTCATGTTCGTTGAGTCTGCGATGAATTATTCTCCCCTTAGTTAGAACAGAAAATATGCTGTCCGTCTTTAAGTGGGCTGCACGGCTCGTGTCACCAGCATCGGGAATCGTCATAAATCACCTCTCAGATTTGCAAGTATGAATCACAGTGCACAACTCTTTGGATCTCCATACTTTTGGGGTCTCGTGGCCAGATGGAGCAGTTAGCAGGTAGGTAATTTACCCTTCGGCTTGAAGTAACTACTGGGCAGCCTGCATCTAAATTCATCTCCCTTCACCCCCCCCTTTATCCCAGAACCTATGGATTTCAAGATTGTGACCAAACAGAGTAATCCCATTTTGACCACCCCATTTGGTCCTGATGTATTTATGTTTTTCATCTCTCTGAGAGTGAGTGATTTGTTTTGTTGTGTCGTGGCTCTCTGCCTGAATAAAGCATTAGCTGGCAGGTTAGCCTAATGCAATGCTCCCTTCTGGAACTTCACTCTGTGATAGCCTAAGGGCACAAACATACGTGAATTAGAAAACACACACACACACACAGAATCCAGAGTCTGTTTTAGAAAAGCTGCACGTCTCGCCATCTCTAGCTCTCCCCTCCTTCTCTTTCCTTAATACACACCAAAGCACTTGCAAACAAGCACATGCATAAGCATGAAAAGACTCGCACTGCTGGAACATTATTCTGGGGTGATACATGGACGGTGGCTTTGCGCAGAGCATCTCAACCTCTTGCTCCTGTCTAGCTGTGATGCTAACACGAAGCGAAGTGTTATCTGCCACGCCCCGATCACGAGGCTCCGCCGTCTGCGGGGTGGCATAGCACCAACTGTGCAACCGCGGACAGTGGGTGCAACCTCGAGCAAGGCAGCAGGAGAGAGCCAGACCCAGAAATAATGATGCAGTGCATGTTGCTTCCATTTTTTATTTCTTTTTTCGACATCATTATACTGCCTGCCTCATGGCCTTTTCCACAGGCAGGCCATTAGTGGGACGTGATGGTGTCCAAATCTTTCTTCAAGTGACAAACATGATTTAATTCTACCGGGTGTTGTATCTCCATTTGAAAAAAAGGATGTGGTCTGGCGCCCAGCACTGGGATACATCATTACAGAGCGAAATGTCTTGTTTCTCCTTCACAGTTTCCAGCGAGGTCCCAAGGTTCCTTGTGTTGTCTGCATAAGATAACAGATACAGTATGCCTTTCACATACACAAAGAAAAACATTCATTACTTCACTATCTACACTGTGTACTGTAAGGCCCGTGAGTGTATTAATATGTGAGGGGGTGGGGTTGGCTTGTTTTTGTTCAGGCATGGCCTGTGCAGAATGTCATCAGACAGCATTAGACAATGTGGGCATGACAGGGGCTTCACTTAATTCCTTGACCCCATTCCTTGATCTTGTTTATTTGTGTTCTTCTGGCTGCTTAGCGGGCCGCTACTGCTGCACAGCAGCTCGAGCTAATGCCGCTCCGTGGGTGTACGTGCCTGCTTTGAGATGCAGAGAGATGAAGAGAAGGAGGTGTCGGGTTATTAAATTATTTCAAACATTATTCCAGCTCGCCTTCTCATCTTTGACGAAGACTACACAGAAAAGTATGGGAGTAATACACTTTTAAACTCACTCCTGGAATGGAGGATTTAATGCCTGTATTTCAGAACACTAAATCAATCCTTCGCCCCACCTTCAAGCTCGGCACAGCAGCTCTTATAGGATATCCATAAATTGAGTGCATAAAGGCGACGAAGTCAAAGCCACCTACTCCCATTAAACCCCATCATGAGGAGGGACAGGTATAGGTCACATTGTCCAAGGGCTGACAGAGATTAATTGAGGCTGCGTGACTTTGTGCACCCGCAGGGCCTCAAGGGGCATCACTGCCCCTGCCCTTAAATAACCTCGCGGTGCCCAGCCACCTTGCCGACAGTAACAGGTGAATATTTTATGAACCGCAGGGATTTGAAAGAAACCGCTAACGATTTCTTTAGGTGGCAGCTAATGGCCTCAGATGTGAGATAGGAGGATTGGAGTTTACTTTCTCTCAAATCAATTTGAAGATTTGGCCATCTATCCCACAGACAGACCGAGGCTGTCTCGATTGCTTGGGCAAACTGAGCATTATGTCAGTCTGCCCTGGTACTTGAGTTTTCCAAACTTCTGAGAATGCAGCTACAGTAAACTCTGTAGGGAAGTGTGGATTTTAAGAAAGGCACAGATGGCTATGCTGGAAGGAAATGCAACGACAAACTGTAATGGAGGCTTGTCATTTGTTTTTCAAGCCTTCAGACTCAGTATCCGTCTGCTAACGTCAACCTGTCTGGCTATGACAAACGCCTGAGTTAAAGCATTTTTTTTTGCCTGGGCCTCTTTTATTGTCTGTGGGTACAAAGCATGCAGGGCTTTCATAATTGGACAGGTGATTTTCAGTTGCCAGCTTATTTCTGTATCCTTCCCCCTACACACACATAAACTGCGCTGTTACACGTTTGAAGATATACAGTACACCTCTTAAAGAAGTAATTATTTTTTTGTCTCCATCATGTCAGATTTCTCACAGATCACCTGTAAATCTGTGGGGTGGCTTAATAATGATTTCTTAGATTGACCCTCTTGGATTTTCTATAGGTGACGTGAAAGTTTTGTAGTTTTGACTGAGACACTTTGTACTTTAATGAACTATTCCTAGGGATTTAGTCCGATCGACTTCAGATTTTTGCTGTGCAGTCTAAACCCATTGACCATTAAAAGTTGTACAAACGGTTATTACCAGTCAGACAGTTTGCCCGTGGCGTGTCGTCGAAAATCGATCATTCGCCATGAAACAGGAAGTTGTCATAACTTATACATGCTATACATGACCCGTTTTACACTTTAATTTACTAGTCCTAGCAGGTTGGACATATCATCTTCAAAACTGTCCCAGGAAACCCTGATTACTCTATGTTGTAAAACTTGTGAGTTTGTAGTTAAACGACGTGGCAATGGCGGTGGCGTGGCAGTGAAGTTCCACGCTTCGCCATGACAGAGAAAGTTGTTGTAACTTCACTATACATGCTCAGATGTGTACAGAATTTTACACGTTTGATAAGAGTCCCGCCCTGAACACATGTAAGCCAACATTCACCCATAGTCAGAGCGCCACCTGCTGGCAACAGGAAGTGAACTTGAACGAAGCAGCCCCCACCGTACATTTGACCTACAAGTACGAAATTTCTGTGTCATGTTCAGATGTACAAAATTGCCTCTAGGAGCGATGCCCTAAACCCAAGAGGAAGTTGGCCATTTTGGATCTAATGCTTATTTTTAATTTACACACTCCGTACTTTAACGAACTCCTCCTACAGAATTTGTCTGACCGACTTCAGATTTTCGCTGTCTACTCTAAAGCCATTGACAATTAAAAGTTGGACAAACGGTGAGTTTACATCTACATGCCAATATTCAGTTATACTCGTAGTGCCACCTACTGGCAACAGGAAGTAAGCTCATCGTGCAATTTAAATCAATTTTCACTATGTGTTCCACTCTTGATGTGGTGAGACCACGTCACCATATCGGGTGCTCTGTAGCGCAACATAGGGGACACAGGAAGTGACGTGTAAGTCATCCGTGCAGCGTTGGAAGCGTGTGGCAATTCAGAGCTGAACCAGCAGAGCAGACTGCGTCACACCCCGATGCGCTACACATGCGAGGGCCCACCCAACGCTGCTTGTAGCTTTAATTGGTCTTGAATTGGACCTCTTGGTCTCGTCTCTGGGCTTGTTGCTCTTAACTTTAGACATGTTGGTATTTAACTTGAGGCTTGACAGTGAACTTATTGGTCTTGACTTGGGAATTGATTTGAGTGAAAATAAGACCAGAAACCAGAATTATCTTTGCTCAGGAGAATTACAAAGTTGTTTTTATTTCAAACAAACTCCAAAAAAACTCAAAGGCATATCTTTCTCTGTAACAAAATATTTTTCCCAGGAAAAAGCAACCAGATGCAGAATTTTTAGAGAGCAGCATTGTTAGCTTAATGAACCCGCTGTGAGCAATCTAAGCCCTTCTTGATTTGGCTCACACAGGTTTTATTGAACTATAAATGTTTGGACAGAGGCTGCTCTTTTCCTTTTTCGCCTCTGTGCTGCTATTTCAGACTGGCAGACACTGTTGTATAATTTTTCCATTGCAAAGAACAATGTATGCATAAGGAAGAAACTGTGGATTATGATGTGGATTCATGTGTGGATTTGCTGCTGAGTATTTTCACATCTCTCTGATGAACGTGTAGGTTTATGCACTCATCTAGGTGACGATGTGTGCATATGTGCCACCAAATGGTGTGTGTGTTCGCACATTCTTGTGGTTGTGTGTGTGATTCCATCTGTCTCTGTGTTTGAATAAATGCATGCTTTTTCAAATTGCTCTCCATAAACGTCAGAGCAGAGTACATCAAAAGGCCCATTGCCTCCCCCCAGGCCATTTCACCTACCTGGTGAAATTGCGTACCCCCTAAATCTCAGCGCCTGCTGCTCCATTCAGAGTAAATTACCTTTTGTACACAAAGATGTGGCACGTTGTTGCATGAAAAACATCTTAGGTTTCATCACTCTTTCCGACATCTGAGACGCTCGTCCTTGCTTCTCTCTTTTCCTGTTTTTTTTTTCAACTCTCATTTCCGATCTGATAAGCGGGGTGACGAAACCCGGGAGAGGAAGAGGAAGAGGGGGTGGTTGTCGTCTAGACGCAATGCTTTACAGCTGAGATGGGAGAGGGTGGAGTTGGAATAATTCGGGCACTGTGGGGGGTACAAGGGGAGGAAGGCTCTGTTGGGTTTTCTGAGGTTTGTGGGTGGTAAATGGAGATAATTAGAGACATTTTGGAGGCACAGAGGGGGGCTGAATCAACGGAGGCCGCACCTCCTCTTCTCCATCTTTCCATCCCTTCACACATATGATGAGATGGGGTGTTTGGTGCAGAGAATTGCAGTTTAAATGACAGCAATGCAAATGCAAATAACCTTCTGAAACAAACACCTGCATCCTCGTGTGGCTGCTGTTGTTTTTTGCCCCCATCCACTTCACGTATGGCTAATCACCACTTTTGACTGAGAAGAATGCTGCAGTGATGATAAGCAGTTGGCAAGGGCGCCTCTCCTCCACTAGGGGCAATGTGTGCTCCTGGGAAAATACAGAGCAAGTTTGCTCTTTGAAAAAATCAGAGAAAGACAGGAGAAAGACACTGATGCTGCATTTAGAGGACACTGTAAACAGCAGCTTCTTAATTGTAAACACTTTATTTCAGCTTTCACGCTGGTGCAAATTACTTTTGAACACTGTCCCACTTTCTGGTTGGTGTCACCAAAAAGAGTACTGTGTTGTGTTGAGAATAATATATATCAAATTATTTTTCTAATCAAACCCACCTGCTTTTTGGCTGACTGTTGGTTGACTAATGGAAGTCACGTTTTACTCATACACACTTGCACCCATGTCAAGCCAACTAACTAAAACAAGGGCAAGCCTGCAAATAATGTGTCTAGATAAACCTGTTTCTTATTCATCGTAGATCCTTTTTTGTCAAAAAAAAAATGTTCAAAAATAGTGAAAATGTCCATCACAGTTTCCCAGATGCCAAGGTGATGTCTTCAGGTGGCGTGGTATTTCCTACCAACAGTTCAATATCCAAGATGTGAATTAAATTTTTAATTATATACAGTCCCCTCCAAAAGTATTGGAACGGTAAGTCAAATTCCTTTGTTTTTGTAGTTCACTGAAGACATTTTGGTTTAAGATCAAAAGATGAGTATGAGACAAGAGTTCAGAATTTCAGAAAAAGCAGAGTATCCTCACATTTGAGAGGGTTGAGACCATGAATACTGATAAATGACATTGTCTCTTGTTAAGGTCTCTTGTCTCTTGACAGGAAGCCTGTGAGCAACAAAGGGCATGGTCATATTTTCTGGACCTTGATTTTGACAGATGCACAGATGATAGTGATTGATCGTTAAAGCACTGTGTTTAGCGTCCCATTGGAAACAGATTCATCCGATTTTAGTTTCTCTTACAACTAACAATTATATTCGTTATTGATTAAATTAAAAGTATTTTTTTGATTCATCTTTTTTTTATGTCAGAGAAATAGTGAAAAAATGCCAAACTGAAGGATCATGTTTAACTTTTATTTGATTTAGTTTATTATCATGCAAGAAGAAATCCTCACATCTTCCCTTACAAAATGATGATTCAATGATTAACTTTTTTCCATTCATTTGATCATCTAATTTTTATTGCTGTAGTTATGATCCACATTTTCTATTCCTGGTCGTTGCACCTTTACCCTTGTTATTTTATTATTATTATATTTATTTCATTGCAGCCCTACTTAAAACTATATTAGGCAAGGCATGATTATTTGTACAGCACATTTCAACAACAAGGAAAATCAAAGTGATTTACATGAAGCATAAAAGCAACATAGGGAAATAACATTTAAATACAATTTTTAAAAAGAGCCAAATAGAAAATAAAAACAGGTTAATTTAGCCAGTATACATATTTGTTCACTCAAAACAGTTTCTTGGAATTTTCACCATATTTGTTTTGTAACATTTCTATAATGGGTGACGAATAATCAGGCTTTTCACCTTCCATTATTTCGATTTTTTGATTTTCCATCTCTCACACCAGTCAAACCCGATCCTCTATATCATAATCTTTCTTTCCTCTTATTCACAATTGTCACCGTGAATCCAGATTGTTTGCACTACATTCTTGGTAAAAGCAGTCAAAAAAGCTGAGAAACATGTCCTTCAAATTCTACTGCAAACTCATAACTCTACTTCACCCTGTCAAAACAGCGGAGAAAAAACGTTCAGCCCTTCTTGGCCGTGCCTGGATGCACCGTGACCAAGACAGTGTAGAACTATACTACAGATTCTACTCGGCCCTATTAAGACGTAATATGACTACTTATGACATCCATCCATTGTCGATCGCTTATCCTGCGTACAGGGGGGCTGGAGCCAATCCCAGCTGACATCGGGCGAAAGACAGGGTACCCCCTGGACAGGTCGCCAGAACCCACACAGACACGGGGAGAACATGCAAACTCCACACAGAAAGGCCGGGGCAACCGGGGTTTGAACCCACAACCGTCTTGCTGTGAGAAAACAGTGCTAACCACTGCATAACCGTGCCACCAGAGGGGAAACCAGTTACATTTAAAATGCATGGAATATCAGATTTTCTTTTTCACGTTACAACGTATATATAATTATCTAATACGTTTCCTCAAATCTACCACAAATCTTCTGTTTAAATGCCCCCCCCCCCCAAAAAAGCTGTTTTGACTTTCCTAGTGAAAGAAGCATTTTCATGTGCAACATGGCTTACCACAGTGCTGTGTTGCATGTGACAGAGTTGCTCTAAAACCTGAACTTATACTCAGACATGTCACTTCAGAAGTTCATGTGGCGTAAGTGTTAAAAACTGAGAAAACCTAACCCTACAGAACCCTTCTCTTGTGGTGGCTCTAGCGCACTACAAACATTCTTAAACACTGCTGTGTTGTCTTTCCGACAGATATTCCCACGTGACTTTCTTTCTTCTTCACTTCCCCTCTTCTCCTGTGTCTTGTTTCTCACTTTAGACATTCTTGACTCTTAAGCTCACTTGAGGCTTCCTGTCGCAGCTCTCTTTAGCAAATACCCAGTCTGTCATACCTTCATACACCACTCTGTGTGTGTGTGTGTGTGTGTGTGTGTGTGTGTGATGGACTGAGGTAGTTTTGATCATCGGCGCAGATGATACATCCGTCATCTGTTTGTCTTCTTCTTGCTCCAAGGTGTTTTGCATCACATGGCGGCATATATTGACACACTTTCATATTGTCAATTTCCTGTACATCAGAGTCCTCCATCCGGAGTTTGGATCATGGGAACTTCATAAACAGATCTGCATTTCCTTTACCTTAAACCAACATGGTCTCAAGTGAATTTCTGTGAAGGTTCAGCTGTATATGATAGAACGAATAGTGCTTTTCTTGTTTAGTTTTGGCCTGGCAGAGGTTTGTTTGTTTCTTATGTTCTATTTATTCACATCCCATTTTTTCTTACATGCTCACAAGTTCTGAGACATAGACTCCAGATATGGGTATAAATATGAGTATTATGTACAATGCCCAGGATTAAATAGTAAGCTATTTTTACTTTATGTTAAATAAAAGTCTTTAATGTTTTATTTTACAGGCCTTAGTTTCCTAGAAAGTAACTGCTATCTAACGCTACTTTCTCAACAGGGTTACTACAAAAGAATATGTAATTTAGTTCATAATTATAGGAGACACTGTTCACTTGGTGTATCATACATGTCTGTATCTGTATATATGAGAGAGAGAGAGAGAGAGAGAGAGATCACATCTTTCATAATCTCACCTTCGTCATTTATTCCCTGTTATTTTGTGGCCGATGTCCGTTTATCTCATCACAGCCTGATAATGGAGTAGTATTTTTTTATCATATGTTTTGGTCATACCTTAACTCATAACACATTGGGATTTTTGGCTGCATTATGATAAAATCTTCCGTCTGTTCTATTTACGGAGATCTACGGAATTCTATTTCATTATATTGTGTTCTGTTTTGTGTTTTCGTCCTTTGGTACGTTGTTGCTGCAACAGTTCAATTTCCTCAGGGCGATCATGAATGTTTCATTTTGTCTCATTTCATCCTCCTCTCTCTTTTTCCCTCCAAGTATCTGCTGCATTCTTTTACTCTCCTACGGACTGAGCAGTAGTGGTACAGTGCTTCTGCATCACAGCCGGCACCTGCTGTGCTCTCAGATCATCACACGATGCTGGGGTTTTGCCTGACAAAGCAAGGAGTTTGGGCTGGAAGACTCAATGATCCTAAGGGGAAAATATTTTCAGAGCTAAATATTAATGGACTACAGCAAAGCGAAAAGCATTTACTTGTAAAACTGTAGCATATAAACAAGCTCAAACAACAATTACAAGAAAGGCTTTGTTGTCCATCCAAGATGTTGAAATGGAACTAGCTAAATAGGGAGCACCAGAGCTTATTAAGACAGAGACTATTTGTATGTCATGAAATATTTAACCTTAAATGAGCACTGATTTTTACACATGAAGATCAGTTTACTTGTCATGTTACTGCTACTTTGCCTGTGAAAACAGTTGTATAATGATGATGATGATGATGTCATAGTGATGTCATCATGGTGATCTCAACTTGGGCTTGAGACTACTTATAAACTGGTAGTTTAAGAGACAGGTGTTTAGCAGGAATAGAGGGTCAAATAAGACAAGTGTTTTTGGAGCTTGACACATACTCGTTACCCAAAATCAGTATATCTTGGCCTCTGTTGCACCAATTTTGACCCTGGTTGTTTGGTGTATCTCATGAGTCCCCAAACTTAACTGGAGTGCAATACAGAATTCATGGAGTTCATTATAACATTGAGTAATAAACAATGTGAGACAATGATACAAGTACAATACAAAAACGTGGCCAATAACAACAATTGAGGCAAAAAAAATCTGATAACAACACAGCAGCACAAACAAACCTTTTATGTTTTTCAGATGAAAAATTAATGTCATTGCTGTCTGTAATGGAGTTGCAATTTTGAAACCCCCTGAAATATACAGTTTCTTTGTCATTCTTGTATTTCAAATTCCTTGTATTAGCTGACAGGCATTGGCCTTACCGCATTATCAGAAAGACGTGTGAGGATGTCCAGCAAGCTATTGAAATTACAATCTTGCACTGTATATTTAGCTTATAAATGAATAATTTTCTTAACTTTTCTTTACAAACTCACAGGAAATGTGGAAGGGCGGTCACTATCTATATTGGCGTTTGATTTGAAATTTTATCGCGAAAAACCAAAAATGTATTGATGATGGAAATGGATTGTATTGCACATTTCAGACAGCCCCTAACTCCGCCTACAGTGACAGGCGCGTTGGACAAACATTTATTTTGTAGCGCTGCAAACTGCCTCGTCGTCTTTGGTGATTTTCAGGGGATCAAAACTGTGAGACATCTGCCTAAATTAGCTCTCCGACCCCATCCCAAAACTATGGAAGAAATTGAGGTTTCACCCCGTTTCCATACAAGACAAGTCGAGGCGAAGCTGTTGCTGCAGCTGCACTTTTCGCTATCTTCCGTGTGTGACTGCAGTGAGCAGTCGATATTGACTAGCAGCTGCGTACAGAGTGCTCATCCTCCACGACCCAGCTGTATTCTAACGTTAACATAGAACCTCATTAGCTAGGCTCCTTGCTTGCTAATAACTTATTTGAAGGTGGCTCTCAGAGATTGTCTCAGGTGACAGTGTTAGTCTTGGACAAATGTGTGCATTAGTGTTCATGATACTAACCATTCCACTCTGGACTGATTCAGCGCATGATCATGTTTTGATTCAGATCATATATACATGAAGAGGAGGGGCTGTCTACAGAGGGGTCTGTTGTCACTAACACTGCCTTATTTATCTGGAGTATTGCGGCAATATGCCGGCTCGCTATATAAAAGGTGCAGAGCCGGGGTCCAATTTGATCCGCCTCTGAGCCGGTACTGCTGCTTGCATTCAGGTGTTGTATGGTCTATTTCTACGCCGCTGCTTCCAGAAAGCTGGATCGCTATGTAAAAGCACACATGGTTGCGGGATTATGCCGCAAACGTATAAATGAGTGAATGCGGCATAATGGCGGATATTTCTTCAGCATTTATTGCGGGATCTCTGTATGTGTTTGTGAGAGAGAGAGGGAGCGAGTGAGAGGAGGGGCTGAGCTAATCTCTGCACTGTGCACAGCTCTACGGTGAAATACGAGTTTACCCATTTCAAATAGTACAAAAATCGAAAATCATTACGTGGCGGTCAGCGTTGATACTGTGGTGGTCCGCCACAAATAAATCACGGTAAACAGAAACACTGAAAACTCATCTGCTATTGCACATTAACAGATGTTCGAATATATATCAAATAAATTCAGTATATCGCCCAGCCCTACTTCATTTTGTCATTGAGGTGCAGAGAGCTGCAGATCTCATCATGTGACATTTAACCCTGAAATGACAAATGCAACATTTGAAAAACATGATGCCAGCTCGTGCAAAGTGAGCGCTGGGTTGAAAGGAACAAAATTGGGTTATCATTTAAAAACATAATGAAGTACAGAGCGATTTGCCGTTAATGGGACCAAGTGAACAGATACATATGAAAGGAAATCAAATTAACTTAATGGTTCCCAAGTAATTGCTCCTTCTCTGGGAAATGCTCAATAATGTCTAGAACAACATTGGATGTGATGCAGGCCGAAATCCATTTGTGTATTTATATTTGTAGCAGGTACAACTGCTTGCATTGTCTCTGTGTCTGTTGTACTCATTACATTTGCTATTTCATGTCATTTAATAAGAGCCCAGGGAGAAAAACACCTCATGATTGTTTCTGAAAACAATTTACAAACGACAGATTGTCCTGATACCAGAAAGCATATTTATCCCCAATATGTAAAAAACATCCCCGAGGCTCATGTTTATCTCGCTCCGTGCATTATGTTACTGCTGCTTTTCCAGCAGAATGAGAGTACAAAGTAGTTTCACTTGAGTCAGATGTGAGAGGCGTGAAGAAAGCCTGATAGAGTAAACACTTCCTTGTTCTCCTTTCATGCTCATTTGTACATACTCCAGCTTTACAAAACCACCTTTTTTTCCAAATCGTTTCCTTTTGAATGAAGCCAAGAAACTGGTCAGTAGCTTCAGTAGAACCAGCGTGGGGGGTGGGGGTCTCATTATCCCCTGGGAAACTTTGTGCTAATGCTCTTTTTCATCACTCTCCAAGTGATCAAAAGCTACTCTCCACCAAGCACACTTGTTTCTTCTCTGTTGTGTCTCGTGTTCACTTTACAAATACAAAAAGAGCTCTCTCTACATAGGGTGGACACAAACAACACAGGCACACACACACACAAACACACACACACACACGCACACGTGTTGACTAGCTTTTTCAGTTAGCACCCAGAGATGAAAGAGGCCGAGGCAGAAGGAGAGCTTGGCTGATAAGGCAGATGAAAGCTATGGAAGAACAGACGAAACGAAGGAATAAACTGCTCTTGAAGGAAAATGTTAAGATCAGTAATGTGCCGCCATGCAGTGATTAAGAGGACCCAGGGGTGGTCGGGGTGGTGGGAGGCCAAGGGGTTAGTTTTGTAGGAGCCAGGATCAAGGCCCGACTGACAGCTCCCCAATTCCCCCTCACCCCAACTCATTTCCTCAGTGGTTGGGCACTCCTGGCTCTCTCTCTCCCCTCCCCATGATATGCACTTGCAGACACACTCTACTACACAGGGAGCTGATTGTCATTATCATCCACGATCACTCTGCGGGGTTTCAAGGGTCCTTTCTACCCGTCTCCATGCTCCAGTGTCTTGAGTGAAGCCATCTGCTCATGGCTCCTCCGGCTCTGTAGCTGCCTGGTGCTTCTCTGATGCTGTTGAGCTCTTACTGGAAGAAAGGGAAAATGGGGCGACATCCTGTCGCTGCAACTCACACATGTTCAGGTGGTTTGATAGCTGGGACCAGGCCTGGAATTGCCTCGTTTTAGGGGCAAGGCCACTTGTTGTGTTATGAATTGCTTGAGCGTAAAAAGGCCAAATGCCAGGGCAGCAGAGCCATGAAATAAAACAATGATATTACACCGAAATGATGAATTTAACTTGAGCGTTAAGAATGATTTGAAAAATGTGTTTTCAATATTCATAACCATTCATCAGGGACTAAACGGTGCTACTAAATGGTGCGCAATATTCATGTTTTTTTTTGTTAGTTAGGTTTCATTTGACTGGCCAAGATAACTTACCTAACAGTTTTTGAGCAATTTACAACAATTGGACATGGTCTTACACTACAGCAGCAGTTTTACACTACAGTGGCATTAAGGCCAAAGTGAGGGCCATGGCCCCCATAATTTTCCTGCTATGGCTGGGACAACAAGATGTGATGGCTCAGGTAGGTATGGATAAAGGAGGTCAAATCTAGAATCTTCAATGGATCAGTAATTAAGATCAAGAGTAAGTTGATGGTTATTTCCCCTAAATCACAAAAAAAAAAACAGTTTTTGTAAACTTATCCTTTGCGGTATTTGGTAGTTTCTGTAGTTTCTGGTTTTGAATAGTTTTTGAGACATTTTAAGTTTATCTTGTCCTCACACCGCAATACAAGTCAAATGGCATTCTGTTTCCTCCGCTCAAAGCATTGAAAAGGTTCATTAGATAAATAAAATTAATATTTTTCTAGAAACAATGTCCCGATTAACCAAGATAATCCACAGACCTCAGTTTTTATAGTTTTTATTGAAACAATTTCTTCCAGGATCCCTCTGGACAGTTAATCCAGCCCTGGCATTATCAACAGGACATCCATACGCTACAAAAGCCTTCTGCACGCCGTTCTTGTAATTACCACTATATGGCTAATGTGTTTCTCCCATTCGCTAGCTTGATATATTGTTAACACTCCATGAGGCGTAAGAGGCAATCTGATCCCCCGTTAAGAGGTTGGATGTTTAATGGGAGGTCACTCTCTCTGTTCTGCCCACCCACACAGACAACCTGAGCAATGGAAGATATATTTTCTTACACTACCTGCAAAGGGCTAGGTGTCGGCAAGATGCCCACTACCTCACCTTGAAAGCACACAGCGTCTCCGAATACACACAAATACACATTAGGGTTAGCTCTGATAAAACTGTGTAGTGCCAGTGTGGGACTATTTTAACAGGGGTTTTTTTTGTCATTCTTTTTGTCTTAATGTAAGAAATGTTCTACCTTTAAAAAGTCTTACTGCCAGCTGCCAACTGTGCTTCAGTAGGGAGTGTAACTGTCCCATGAAGGTCCAAAAACACCTTAAAAACCAAAAACATTGTCATTTAGATGCTTGAACCGTATAGCCCAGTCACTTACAAACACATAATGACTCACCCTGGAACCAAAGGTTATGTGGTTTGACTTGGCGAACGTGTCCTGATTGAGGATCAGTTTAAGGTTACACTTTATTTCCTTCCGTTGGCCCACCTTGTTATTCGGGTGTATCCTACGTTAAAAAAGGGCAGATGCCAAGTGGTGCTAAATGAAGAACAAACTGATGTGTTTGCTCTGCGGCCCAGCCTGGATGCTGCTCCTTGGAAAATATTGGCAGCTGTTTGAGAGTGTGAATGTGAAATGAGGATGGACTGTCACGGGTGAGGGGGTGGGGGGGGGCCTCAGAGGTCCAGCCCAAGTGATGGATAGAGAGCTTTAAAATATTATCTGAACAGAGGCTTAAGTGTCATAATGGATATTACCACGTCATAAACTTTCATTCCTTGCTCAATGCGCCGAACACAGACGCTCTGCGCATGCTTGCACATATTCTCATGTGGATGGGCGCTGCATGCCCATACACACACTTGCACACACAGACTGTCATAAAAGCAGACATACACTCACAGAGGCTCTAGTTAACCTCTACAGAGTCCCACTTGCTCTCTAACTCAGCCCAGATGGCCATGTGGGCTGTGGGCACTGGCCTCTGTATTGGCTTCAATTAATATGCTGCACAAATTCCCAGCCCTTGTAATTCTTTACCTTGCTCTACAGTTTTTTTAACTCCTCCCCAGTGACTCGACAGGCCTGCATATCAGATCTGAACTTCTGTATAAGCACAGCTAAGCACCTAATTATCAGCTTATACTGCCCCGTGAAGGAGGTTATCGTCCGTCGTCAGGGCAGGCGGCGCAGTATGTCGGGGGGCAGGGCTGACATTGGTGGTTTCTGAGGGCCCCTGTGAAGGTGTCAAGGCTGGCCAACTGACCACACGAGTGCAAGTCGAGCCGGCCCCTGGCTGTGGAAATTATAGGCTCTGCCATAGAGCCTATGTCTCAGACACACTGGTCTCGCCTCTCTGCCCTTGCTTGTTTTTGATACAATATGTCATGAGCCGCTGTCCATGCCGGGCTGAGTTATACTATATATACTACTGAAGGGCTGCAATCTTTGAAGCACCAAAAATTGTTTACAAAGCTGTCTGGAAGGGAACAAGAGAGTCAAAAATATTGAGTAATTTAGCTGGAACGAGTGTGCGATAAATCCGATTAACGTGTTACTTCATTTGAAACATTTACACATAGTGACATTTACAAATTTACACACTAAATACTGGCAAGGTAAACCATATTTGTGGTCCCGTTAAATATGTGTGCTGCACTGTTTCCCCAAACCACTAAAAGCTGAATAGTAAGTGCCGTGGACAAGTGGACCAGTGGACTTACACGCTCTTTACTGATGCCCTGGTGATCAGGGGTGGTTGTTGAGTACACAATATCCATACTCAAGGATGTATCAAGTAATTGCCAAAGAGCTCTGCTAGAAGTTGAAGTGAAGTATTATTTCAAATGATGAATAAATAAAACGGAAGTACACAAATAACAGTTATAATCTATAGCCTTTGTCTGCATCAGGGCAACCATTAGCCTAATCATTTTAATGATATTATGATATGATATGGACTCACTGCTTAGCTAACGCTAACATTGGCTAGTCAACGTTAGAATGGTCAGCCAAAGTTGCTACAGCATTAGGGAACTCTGCTAGGCTACATTCTCAATGCCAACTGAGTGATCACGATTATGTTAACTTATCTTATTATTTTTGTCGTTAATTGAATTAGAGGACAGAGGGGGAGGATGGGATTTGTAATAATGTTGGCCCACCTGGTTAACGCCAGAGTGCCAGTTGAGTGCTGCCTAGAGACAGAGAGAATGCATCATGAGGTTATTAAAGTACACACAGCACTCATGTAAACCAACATAATGGGATGTGTTGCTTTTTATGAAAAGATACCAAAGGGATCAGATAGCCTCATGTTTTTATTTTTCTTCTGAACGTGATTCAGATAATAATTTTCCTGTGAAGGATTCATTGAGACTGCATGGGTTTGTACGGGCAAACGTCTTGTTTTCTGTCTTCGTCTCGCCAAATCATGAACTGAAAACAATATTTCCCTGAAATGTTTATATATTGGATGCAAAATATTAATACTATAGCCTACTTTCTATTAGTGTAATGGTGTATTAATAGTGAAATTAGCTGCTAAGGTTCTGCAGTGCATGTGTCACAGATTTACCAGTATATGACGCCACCATTGGTTCGTCTGGATGAATTCATGGAGACAGTATGTTTGTGGCATCCGTGTAGAATAGTTTTTATGTGAAAAGGTTTAAAATAGATTCATTTCCAAATTAGCTACACAGCTGTGAAGAAGTGTCATTCAAAATGTCATTTATCAAAGATAAAGAAGCCAACTGCTAGATATGTTAGCAGCTGTGTGATTAGATGTGTTTACAACACAGTGGTGTACAGATGGGCTAATAGTTGGACAAAAATGTTTGAATTTTCCCCCACAAAACTCTATTAGTGGTAAAATGATGTGCTCCGTGTCAGACACAGCAGAGGGATGAACCTGTTTCCTCAGCTGTGTTGAGACAAATGTTTGGAAGCCTTTCTGCTGAGCCACAGCAGCAGCAGACGCTGTATCACATTCTGATGAAATATTGTGTTATCTGGCAGTTATTACATCAGTTGCTACAATCCGGTTAGAGTGGATTTGATATTTTCCAGTTGTGGAAATTGCATTAGGTCATTGAGCCATCAGACCTACGACAGCAGGGCGTTATTATTTGGCTGTCCCTGAGTGGATCCTGTCCACATGGGTCCTGTCCTGACCATTTTTCATTCAGGGAATGCTGTCCTGAAAACACGAGGGGACTGTTTTCCCCAGTTGCTAGACAGATTTTACGTGGCGCTGCTGTTGTGCGAGAATACCTTTTTATGTCAAAGAGAGGTGTTTTACCTTGGTGAAATCTCTACATTTTCCTCTAATGTCAAAAGAAGAAAAAGCAAGCAATAAATGGCGCTCTTTCTCAGTTCCATTCAGTCAGGTTTTGCTGATACCACATAGTCTGGTATGGCCCGTAGCTTATGGTGTCTAATGTTAGATAATAATAGCAAATTGTAGATGGATATTGCTGTGTGTTACTTGATTTCTCTTCTCTGCTAGGCTATTATTGTGCCGCACTTACCATATTCCATAAAAAGGCTGGGGTTATTCATCGCCGTGCGCCCTGTCAAGCTGCAGCTGAAAAACCTCGCCTACCCGTATGGTCATCTGAAGTTTGGGAGTGTTTTAGACAGAGACTCAACAATGTGGTGCTCTGTATGCTCTGCAAATTAGAAATGGCTTATCACATCAGTGCAACTGCTGCACACCAACACTTGCGAAGCGATATCATCCGCTTTGTCATACCGGCAGCAAGACAGCAAAGCAGATCCTGTTGACTTTTTGTCCCCACACAAGCGTGATATATTAGGATTATCAGCACAAGGAAGGTGTTTCTGCTAGAAGTAGTCACTTTAATTTGATTTCCTCCCCATGTTAAAACATTATTTCTGCACTGTTGCTGTTATGGAAACATGTGTCACCTAACATTTGGCCGTTTACAATAGCCAGTGATTATATTACTGTGCATTACTCCAGAGATGAAATAAATTCATGTCATAACCATTTTAAGTTTTAAGTATTTAAATAAAAATACAGATTCTCCAGTTCAGGAAAGGGTTGACGTACAGTGATTGCATTAATCTGTGTCACAGAAATTGTTCTAAATATGAGGTCCAGTATTTTTCTGATCCGGCATCTGACAAATGCCGGATGTATGTCTGTTATTATTATTATTATTATTATTATATATAACACAGCACTGATTTAAAAAAAACGGCAGTTAGTTATCATTATTCTGACGTGCTTTATGTGTTTCTTTTTCAGGATGATGACTGAATAAAATATTGAAATGTTAATGAGACAAGTTTTTGATATTTGTTTTGGATAAATGAATTGCCATTTTAATTGACTACAGTTATTTATTTTTTTTAAATAATCGCTGGTGCAGCCCTGTTCCAAAAGAGTCTCTTCTTTTCAGCAAATGTAACATAGTCTCGTTAAGTGCTTAACAAGACTAAAATAACTCTATATGCTCACGCAGCAGCTTGATTGAGCGACATTTGTTCCTAATTTAGCTCAACAGTTACAGATGTTTTAGCTTTTTAAAAATACGAGGTGTATCAATATTCAGTCAAAGGGTAAATTTACTTGTCGCTTCTCATTTTCTACTACTCTTTCTTTCCTTCTTTCTACCACCGTCCCTTTGTTTCCTTACAAAAATGGAGGTTTCTCTAAATAACTGCAGCCATTTGCCTGCGTGCTGGAATTAAGCAGCTCACAAAAGTCTAGCAACACACTGGAGAGCAATTTCGTCTGCATCTTGGACATTTGGGTAATATTTCTTTATCATAATAAAGGACAGCACTCTCACAACTAAGCCTCTTATTACGAGAGCTCATTTAAATGTATATGGTGCTGAAGGAAGTGCCGCTTATAATGTGATGTAAAGCCTCTTGTTACCGAATACCACTTTGTATTTCCATGTCTGACAGTTCTTACATGTGCGGCTGAATGGTGTAACCTTGTGCTGCTACTCGGCACAAGTGGGGGGGAATAAAAAGTGAGAGCAGAAGACAGAACGGCTTAGAAAAGGGAGTAAACGATGCCACCGGAAGGAAAGGATCAAGTGTTCCACAGGGCATCTGAATCAAAGCCCTCTCTTCTCTGCTCTGCGGAGTGAGAGGGGAGGTGTGAGCAGTAATTAAGTCGAAGCAAAGACAGTGCGACTCTCTCCGAGGAGCACTGATCTCTTTCAAAAAGGGGCTCTCGTCGCTGTGGTTACAGTGCCCTATTGTGAGTTTAGCATATTGTTTGTGCGTGCAAATGTGAGTATGTGCTTGCATACTTTTGCTGAGTGCTACTGTGGTAACAGCTGCTTTTGGGCTTGTGTATGTAGTTAAACTTTTTGACATTTGGCTCTCAGAATGGAGGCATTTCTGCATATGCTCAGTGCCTTAAAATTAAGCACCAGGTGGTACTCTGCTTCGCCTGCAGAGAAGGCCTAATTAAATGTCCTGGATGCAACAAGGTGATCAAAACACAAACCCTCCTCTATGGTGACTTGATAGCATCACACAGTTCCTTGATACTTTTTAGTAGTACATCCACTGCTGGGTAGGACTGGGTATTGCAGTTTTTTAAAACGACTGCCAATACAGTACCTTAGTTACATACGTAGTTACCATGACTAATCAATGTGGTTAATGTTGGTTGATATTTGGTGGGTTGATATTTGCTCATCACGGATATAGAGATAAAAATGCTAACAATTGGATGGTTCCAGCTTCTTAAATGTGATGATTTCTCTCTTTTCCTTGTCTTAATATTTTATTAAGTTGGGTTTGGGACTAGGGGTGGGAATCACCAGAGGCCCCACGATACAATATTATGACGATACTTATGTCACGATACGATATTATTGCAATTTATAGCAATATTTTATTTTATTTTATTTACTTTTTCCCAACTTCAAATTGTGTCCCCAAAGGAAAACTCTTTTTCTAGTGGACTGAAAAAGCAATTTTAGTAGTACCAAAAAACAAACTTCTCATGTACAATTTACATAATAAAATATCGATACTTCGTGACGTTCGTGTTACGATACGATATTGCCTTGCAAAATATCGCGATACTATGCTGTATCGATTTTTTCGATTTGGGACTGTTAGTTGGACAAATTGAGCATCCAAGATCAATTTGGAAATTGCGAAGGTCCTTTTTTTCAACGTGTTATAGAATAAATGATTCCCTGAGAATATAATGGTCAGGTTCATCAGTTATGAAAGTATTCTGTAGTCCAACATTTGCTCCTCCTTAACCAGCTACAACATTAAAATACTTTTACTTTTGATACAGGACTTGCAGTGGAGCATTTTTTATATTGCTGCTTTTGCTTCGTTAAAGGATCTGAATGCTTCCTCCACCACTGATCACCTTAAAGAACTGTAACTGGTTGGGGTCTAACATAAAAATCACATCAGATTTTTGTAACACTAAAATGCTCTGAGAGGATCCTCTCAGAAAGTTAAGAGGTTTTAACACTCTTTGGACCTGGTCTGGGAAATAACTTGTGGGAGCACACTGTTTGCATAAACGGGTAGTTTTGCTAGAGTGTATTGTCTGGCCATGAGCCCGGTGGGATAGGGTCGGCAGGGAGGCTGTGCAGTAAGGGCCCTGTCTCAGTAATGGAGGTCAGGGCCCTGCAGCTGCCTGAAGCACCCAAGGGATGAGCTGCAGCATCAGCGGTGTTGGGGCCTGTGGAGCAATGAAGACAGAGGAGGGGAGGGAGCGCTGTCATCTGAACCTCTGCATCTTTTCGCTTGGTATTCTGGGCACGTTCCCTTTCCCTAGTTGATTTTTTTGTGTATACAGTGTGTAAAAATAAATACTAAAATCTTATGAGTGGCTTACTGAGCGTTCTGTTCCTGTGGCTGACCACCCGCGGTGAATACCAGGACTGAGTGCATAATATATTCTGCAACCAACATAAGCCAATAAATACAATCAGTCTTGCCGCAGTAGAGAGTTGTTTCCTCGTTTGTGGTTTCACATGACTGAGTTCAGTCTGCTCGGCGCGTTTCTAAGCATTTATTTTTACCATTTGATTGTATGGAAATCAACATCAAAGCCACCGGGCAGTTGGTTGTCGTGACATCATGCAATCATGCACGTTGTGTAAATCTATGCACGCCATTACCATAACTGCAAATAACATCCAGCAGATGGATGCAAGCTATTTTTGAGGCTTCTGTATTTTTTGTATTAAGTGTTCGGGACCGGATGGGTTTGACTTCAAGTCGAGCCACACCTTCTCTGAAAATTGTCACATTTTTGAAAGACCATTCATTAATATGTAGCTTCTAATTGGCAAGGAAGGCTTTAATTTCCAAGATGAATACATCATCACTAAACAGAGATATAAAGCTTTCAACTAATGCATTTAGGTCAGTCCTGAAATGAATATTTCTCTGTTGCGTGAGACAAAAAAAAAATTGACATAACCAGTTAAATCAGCTTTCCACATGAAGGGGAGAGTGTCTCCTCCAGCGCTCTTGATTAAATTTTAAATGTAACTGTAGTTGAGTGTATCTGTCATTTTCCCTCCTTTCTCTGTCAGTGAGGAGGCCCAGCGCTGTAATGCAGGTGCAGAGGAAAAAACCTCCATCTTCTTAATTAGTGTGATTTGAGCTTCATCGGACAAGGTCTGTTTTTATTCATCAACCGCTATTCATGCGACCCTCTCCTCATGACATCTCCAACAATAGCATTAACTGGCTAAGCGGTTGGAGCGCAGAGCTTCAGATTGCGGGAGATGGAGCCCTGTAATTGATGTCTCTCTGGAGTGTGTGTGTGTGTGTGGGGGGGGGTGATGGAAAGAATAAATGAGAGATGAAAGGAGAGAGCCTGCCCTAATGAAAAGTATCTACTTTGTCCACAGTGGGTGCTTTGTGACTCTCTTCTCCTTCCTAAATAAACAGCTGTCAGAGAATTTATACACCGTCCCCATGCTGACAAAGGCTGAAGTACATCTCTTAGCAAGAACCTTTTCTCTCTGCCGGTATCTATCTATTTTTCTATCTCACTCGCAGGTAGATCATGTAGCCGCCCTTTTAATCTCGCTGTACACGGACAAGTTCGTCTGTGCCGCAGTGTCGGGTCAGGTTAGTCTGATACTTCAGGAACAAAACTGTGGAAACACAGTTTTTTTTTTCTTCTTTTCCTAAACAGGAAACTACTTCAATTTAAAGCACATTAGGTAATCAGTGACCTTTATCAACCTCTAATAGGAACTATAGCAAATTCTTTTCCAATTCTTTGGTGCAACTCATTTAGCTGCGTGGATCAGCAACCCTATCAGGTCAGCTGTGGTGACTTTGTGCTATGGGGCAGTAAAAGTCTATCCATTACCCTCTCAAAGATACTGAAAGATGTTAAAGAGCGTTATCGACCTCGGAGAGTACTGGCCTCGGCCTGACCCGGCTACTGGGATTTTCCCGAATTGCAGTTAGGGAGTGGAACCATAGTGGAGAAGTAATGAAACAATTTCACACAGCAGCATATGCCCTACGGTGCCAATGTTGCCATCCCCTCCCAACCCGAGCGGGAGAAGTGCAGCAATCAGTTAGAGGGAAATTTGATTTTAGATATACAGATAGATGTTCACCTTTTGATGCATTTTGTGTTCATAGTGACTTCTGCCCAGTCTGGTCAATCAGAATATGGTACCAAGAAAGCTGCGATAGGAGGGGAACAGAAAGAAAGCGGGATGTGGATAAGAAATGCAGCTTATAGGAGCAGTAGTTGATCATAATTTAATGGAGACTTATGGCCAGGTTCGTCTCAGGTTGGACAGCCATATAGCCATCACCAGACCAATTACTCTACATTTACTGTCTTGTAAAGGTCACAGGAGCACAGTGGTAGAGGCTATCAGTCATAACATGCTTGGATATCTCCAGTCAAATCCCCATAAGATGAAAAATTATGATAAATGACTGCAGCTCTAGCTCCACCGAGTACATTTTGATCTATCTCTCCTCACATACACAGTCTGTTTACTCAGGCAGGTTATCACAGTTGGCAGTGTCAATAAAATCAACCACCATGTTAGCGGGTGGAAACATATGGGAAAAAGACGAGTTCTACATCACGATGCCGGCTCTACGTGGTGGTGTCTGTCAGCCATCGCCGATGGACGATGGCATTGGCCCAACCCTACTCTGATGTACTAATCTAACATTCGGGACCAGATGCATAAGACTTTGAAGGTTCACAAATAAAACTGTGTGCACGCACAAAGACATATGGATACACGCTAGGGATACACCGAATGTTCGGCCACAGAAATTAATCGGATGAATATAGCAAAAAAAGCACTTTCGGTGTTTGGTCTAATACGTCAAAAGACTGAATAGATTTTACCAAACAATTACATTGACATGTCTGCAGCGTGGAAGCAAGTGTCAGAAAAAGACGCACAAATCGCCATTTGCAGAAACTGAACTGAAACTGAATTGTCTCCTAGCACATCCACCATCTGTGGCTGACTACTTAGAAAAGGCAACAAACGGTCTGAACCGCTTTGAGTGTTTGTGTCACTCGTTTCTGAGAAGGCGATTAAGCTAGCCCCATCGAAATTTGGAGTGCACACATATTTAAGCCTTTATGGTAACTGAAACGGACTAGTGTGAGCTGACAGGCAGTTTAGCGGCTTTATCCTGTCAGTTTCTCTCTTTACAAAGACAAGTGTTGCAGTATGAGAGTCCTACCTGAAGAGAGGCCATTAAAGGTAATGTAATTTACTTTACCGGACCCTCTCGGGCCTCGGACCCACCCACCATAGTCTCTCCCAAATCCTGTGAGAAACTGAGTAAAAAGCACATTTCGACTATTTAATTTATGCAATGGTAAAAAAAAAGGCAAAATAAATGGAAAAACATTTATATGTACTTGTTCAGTGTTCGGCAAATTATTTGGTTTCGGCTTCGGGAAAGAATTTTCATTTCAGGGCATCCCTAATACACGCTCTTTTCGTCAGATTTATAAAACCATGAGTATTGACGGTTTTGTTTTATATAACATAAATAAACAAGGACATACAAGTCAAACATGCATATCAATACTTCTCCACCAGTCTTTAGACCTGTCAGTGAAAAGAAAGGCAAAGAGATGCGCACTTTCACTAATTGCCCATGTTGCATTGGTGAGGTTCTCCTTATGCACAACTATTATTACACAGTATAACTTACAGAACTCGTGTCATTCATTAATTCATCACAAGTACGTACAAACCATCAGTAAGGATCACTCAGTTCAATCATTATCATCAGAAAGATAATTAATGATTTAGTTGATGTCAAACCTTTTTATATTTTGTATGTCAGACATATTGAAAACAGGAAAGAGAAAAAAATAAATAGGTAATAATACATAGGAAAAAAATCCATAATAAATGAGCAAAAGGAACTAAATTAAACAGAATGATGAAAAAAGTCATAAACACATAAGGAAATGATCAGTAATGCATAGTTTATTCATAAATTACTTAACATTTTTATTAACCAAAAGAGCAATTCTGTTTCTGAGTATATGTTGTGTTAGATTATGTTTTTAGAAAATCCACGAATGAACATCTTTTCAAGGTCCTTTTATTGCAAATGTTTATTTTTTCATAAACAGCGTGCTTGTCAGTCTTTTATATTAAAAGCACTGGTCTTGGACACGTAAAGTAAAGGTTCTCATTATCCACTATTTTGTAAAGAAAATATTTTATATAGTTTATAGCACTCATATGCAAATAGTCTTTACAATAATGGATAAAATGAAACTTTAACTAGCTGTCTAGTGACCTAATTAAACAATGTTTTAGTACATTATTCCATCTCTCACATACATTGTATTTACTGCTCACAGTCATTATGATCTCAAAAGCGATGGGTATGCATGTTGTATGTCGGACGTACTCTTGAGATGCATGATCTCACAGCACTTTCTATTTTAATATTTAGATAGATATATATTAGATAGATATATATTAGGTAGATATTTCAGTAGTTAAAGGTACCCTGTTATGAGTGAGTCTCCGTTTTTTGTTGGTGTCACCTGTGGGAACACACAGGCTGCTTGATTCACAGCACCGGACAGTCGGTGGTGATAATGTAACAAGGTGCTAATAAAGGCATCGGTTTGTTAGACCTTGAGGATACATTTGGTGTAACACCTAATGTAAACATGACTTTTGTTTGTTCAAAAGTAAACTGCACAGAGCACCTTTAATGTGGCTGAGACATGGTTTTCGTGCGCATGTTCTTGTTGGTTTAATGATGATCTCAATGCAGTTTCAGACTGGGAAGAATAAAAATCACTGAATACTTTATGGCATGATAGACGTCCAAATATTGGCTCTCTGGGACTTTGGTCTGAATGCTGCATATTGCTTTCGGTATTGTCAATCAAAAACCTATATTGGCTGAACTCTACAGTCTACCATGAGTGTTGTTCCTCTTCTGCTCCTTGGCAAGGCATCTGAAAATGCAGTTGCTGTTATTAATGGTCTGTGAAGACGTGGTGTATGGGTTATTCTGCTGCTGCCTCACTGTTGATGAGCTATACAGCTGCCCCCCCCCCCCACCCCAAGTAAACTTGTCAGGTCTGATGCATTGCCTGCACGCGCTCAAATGCAAATCACGCAGCAGCGGAGCTTTATCTCAAACCAAACAAGAGAAGCGGCAGAACATCCTGGATCCTCAGTCCCAACAGGGCTGCTGTATCTGAGAGGCTCTGATTAAAGTGCCTGCAGAGCGCTGCTGCTGGTAACACAATGTTAGGTGGTGTGCCTGTATGCCTTTTCTTTAATGCAATGCGAAATTAGCTTAGCAGATAGAGCTGCTTTATGAGCAAAGGATGAGACTTTTGGTCAGGTTTCACCCAGTCAAGTTCAAGTCAAGAGAAGATTAGTGACAAGAATGGCACTCTATGTCAAAAGGAAAGATCTGCATTTAACAGGCGTGGTACTCCTGGAGTTTTCCCCTGAGACATGAGGAAAAAAGAGCAGCAAAGGACGTGATAATGAGAGAGGAAGTCCAAGAATATGTTTTTAATCGGAGTTTCAATAGCATTTACAGTTCATGTTCTCCAAATGAGCAGCGAAAGGCAATCTTTCAGACTGGCAGCCATCCATACCAGCTGGGATTTATATCTGTGAGAATCAGTCGCCATTCTGCCCTGCACTATGTAATCACTGTAATAAGATTGAGTGTCCTTGTTAAATGTGTATATACAGATGATTTAAGCCCATCTGAGAACTGCACTGGATCAGTGTGATCAATAGAAACCCAACCTCAGCCCAGACTTCTTTGATTTCCTCTCGGTGTTTTATAATGTAGAGTTTTGGGTGACCAAGAAAAAAAAATCTTGTTTTCCCCAAATCCTCCTGTCACACATCTGTGATTTGTTTTCATTATTTCCGCCCCTCTTTGGCTTTGCTCTTTCTCTCTCCTTGTCTTTGAGGGCTCTTCACCCAGCCCACTGTTTCTGTCTCGCCCCTCTAATTTATTTCTCCCTCTCCAAGATAAATGCTATGTAAGAGGCTAGTGTTTTCCTCCCTCTCCATCACAATGTATTTATGATGTGCCTGCTGTGCGTGTTGTTATTCAGGGTTGTGGTATTCACTGTAGAAGTGGGCTACGCTGGACAGCAGTACCCCGGGTCCATCACAAGCACTTCAGGCTGGTCTAAACCTTCTCCCATTAATCTCCCCCCAGGGCCTCTTCTAGCTGCCTCACAGCCACTTTGTGCAGCAGACTTATGCTCTTCCTGCTACTTCCTGACTTTGATCTTACACAACCACTGCTAATAGGATTCAATTAACTCCTTCTGTGGCTCTAGAAGGTATCAGACTCCTGACTGGCTTTGAAAAGGCATCTCTTAAAGGGTTGATGCACCCAAAAAACAAAAGCAAAACCCATTTTCTCACTTACTTCCTGTGGTGTCTACATGTTTTGGCACCACAATACAATGGATGTCTCTAACCTCTAACAGTATTAAATGACATTACAAATGTTCCCAGGAAAAGTTTTCAGTGGAACTACTTTCTGCCGAAGCCCAGTCCCTAAGAAAACAAACCAAATTAAATTCCTAATAAGCGGACTTCTCGGAATCTCTGTGAACACAACCACGCGACCATGGCTCACTTGTTTTTAGGGTCCGTCTTGTTGCCTTAATAATCTACGGCGCATACTGTGTGGATTCTGGCTTGTTACATGTCATACCCCCTGTCCTCTCCTCATGTTTTGAGTCTGTCTCAACTTAACTTAACTATCATAAAAATGCGGAATGGCCAAAATGTAATTAAAAAGGACAATACCTTTGGACAATTTTTTGTAATTTGGATGTACTGACCCATTAATAGCTTAAAGCCACGTACAAACTGGCCTTTTAAGCATTTGCTGAAATCTATTTTGCTACTTTTGCTTCAGAGTAGTTTTAGCTAAGTCTACTGCAAGGTAGGGTAAAGCTGCTTCAACAACACACTGTAGTTTATTTTGACTCGGTCCCACATACACCGTCCTGCTGCCCCAAATCTGTATTTTTTTCCACCTGACCAGCTGTTGTTGCCTCTGAAGAGGCTTCAGTAAGAAAGAATGCACTTGAGATTATTGATAATAAGGACAAATACAGAATAGAAGTTATAGAAGTGACCTGTTTAATTTAAAAAAAGAAAAAGTGCTTATAGTGGGTTTCCTCTCAGAATTTCTGACATATCGTGTGGGAGCCTCTGAAACAGCATAGACGACTGAAAGCCGTAATGAGATCCTTAGCTGCCTCTTGCAGGCTTTGCCGGCTGTTGAGTAAAATCCCCCCACACCACACAGAGGATTTCTCTGATCAGTGGTATCATATAAAATTTGTGATAAGAAAAACATTTTATGGCTTGCTTATGTGGAATCTGATGACAGATTTCGGATCAGAGCTTTAAAGGGGGGATGTGAACCTCTGGCATTTTAACTGGGTTAAACCGGACACAGTAACCATAGGAAGGTACAAGTTAGCTGTCTGCTGAGGAACAGAGAAAGCCTCACTGTAACTTTAAACTGTAAATAACTTTTCTGCGCCAGGAAGAAAAAAAGAGCTGAGAATGTGTTGAAGCTAAGACAGGAGGACAAGCCAAACACAGATAACACATTCGAGGCATGCTGTCTAACGACAAGCTCTGGTCTTGTTTGGCAAATTATGTCTCCTACCTTTCAAACGGGAACCTGCCCCGTTCTTGCACCTTTTATTTATTTCTCCCTCTTTGTTCTCTTCCTGAGAAACTTGTCAGCTGTGACAGAGGCTCAGTAAAGTTATCTCGGGCGCTGCCGGCCACGTCTCCAGGTGTTATTGCTGCCCTGCGTGGCGGCGCATTTCTCGGGGACTGTGCCGAACGCCGCTGCTCTATTGCCTCTGATAAGCAATTAAGCATTCTCAAAGCTGAACCTCTCTCACATTCAAGTTATTATTATGTGGAAATCTGAGCAATCTTAGTCCCATGTTGGCCAGATTCCCCGTTGTTGTGATGAACACTAATAATTCTTTCCCACAGTCGTTACCGCTTTAGCCTGTGTGACACTGACAGATTCATTTTAATTTTATTCATTTTTAAGTAAACATCAAAACAGCAAACAACATCAGCTAACCACACACACACTTTTTGCGTACACATTCGAAGAAATGCGCGCGCACGCACGCACACACACACACACACACACACACATATCAGTGAGAATTCAGCAGAATGCATGTGGCTTTTCTAATTACATGGGCTTGCCCTCCTGCTGCCAGAGAAGCTCATTTGGGCACTGAGAGGAACGTGTGCGCTAAAAGCAAAGGAGGCTGGGAAGGATGAGTCTTAATGAGGGGAATCAGTGGAACGTGTCTGATGGTGACATTTCTTCCTGGAACTGGAGGGCTCTCGATGAAAGGCAGGCCTTCACCGCGGGGCCTGCTCCACCGCTCAGCCCTCTCATCCTCAGCTAACCGGGCACGGCGCAGCACAACAAGCAGCCCTCACACAGGAGGCAATTAAAAACTCTGATCTGCTTACACACCCGGAAACACTTGGGTGGCCGCAGGCGGAGGGGAAGCGGGCCGGGGCGGTGGGGACGTTCACTGGAGGTGGGGTGGTGATATTTGTTTGTCAGCAGGAAAGGCGAAAACAGGGGTCCAAAATTAGCAGTCTTAGCGGGTTAACTGCAACATACTAAATATCTTCAGACTCAAAACGTATACATTAATAAAGAAAACAGATGGAGCTTCTAAACAAAACACAAAAAGCAACATTTGGGGAGTAGGCCGAGCGGGATACCGTTAAGTAGACGCTGGCACTGAGTCAGAGTAGCTCTTTAACAACAGCAGCACTGCTGCCAAGCCGTAATAGGATCTGTTAGTGAAGAGGGTCCTGGGACTGCAGGGGGCTCAGGGTGTTTGGACTTAAACAGGAGTTAGTTTGGGGTTTGACTGTATAAGCTGCAAAAGCATTGACACTAGTGCTAAAACTATAGGACAAATGTCCTAAAGGAAAACTACAAACTTGTATTTTATGTGTGTTGCTCCCTCAATCGGATCCATCAACTGGGATGTCACTGTACACATGAAAGGTTTGCACTGTTTGGACAAGACAAGCCATTTAATGGGGGCTCTGGGAATGTGATGGGTACTCTTCACTATTTTGTAGACCAAACAATTGGGAGATTATTCAATAAAAATGATCAAAATATTCATCAATGAAGATATAAGCGCTAAAAGGCATATTGTGTCTAAACCAATCAAAAAGAGACATGGATGACAGAGCCAGGCATGACCACAGATTGGTTCTCCCAAGTCCAGACTATTCATTTTAAAATTTTCTGAAGTGCACCTGCATTTTCTGACCAATTAAACAAGAACGCACCATTCTTTCCCCTACTTTGACAACCGAGCTGGTGGCTTTAAAAGCCTGTGGTTTGTGTGATAATGGCAGAGTAGTGAATGGAACCATTATAGGCCGGGCTGGGTCACCTTCACAGGCTAAGAGCCAGGCTGTTGTTGTCCTCCATCAGCTGAAGAACCCCCGTCACTGCTCTGGCACTGCTGCCCATTATTTCCGGCTATCTGGGTGACCTGTGGCTGCTGTGTCATTTTCACAGCACAGGGCTAATTGCGCCAAATGGCGGTAGATTTTGAGGGAATAGATGGAGATAGGCAGTCCATGCTGACCGCCCGGTGCTAACCATTAGCTGTAATTTAGTTTATAGCTGCAGAGATTCTCTAGTAGTTTACATTTACAGTGAGCCTGTGGTGATAACTGTCGTACTGAGTGATCATTTCTCCAGTTTTCTCTTATTAGCATGTAACAAATAAAATTTACCTGTAGCTTCAAAAGCTAATAACACTTTTTCTTCTTTCCTCACTGTAGCTGGCTGTACCTTTGATGAGGACTCAGACCCTGGCTTGTGTGAGTACCGACAGGGCCAAGATGACGACTTTGACTGGCAGCTGATCAGGACCTACAATTGGCCACACCCGACCCCGGATCTTCTACGAGGTAGAATTCAAAGTGTGTCGCAGTTAAGGCTTCTAATGAGCCAGAACGCACCACCTTGGTGGTCTGGTAGCATAAATGCAGCATCAGACTGAGGTCACTGTAAAATGTCACACAAGAATTTACCAGAAATCAACTGATCTTTTGTCATTAACATAACGTGAATATATAGGGGGCTTTTAATTACTAGTTTTTTATTTTCAGACCACTTCAGAACTTACAAATATGAGTTGCTCTGACTTGAAGTGTCATGACTTGAAATGATGAGTTGAATGAAATTAGTATATTAGGAGACGTCCCAGCATGCATTGTTTGAGAGTTAAAACTCTCCAGAGACCCCTCTGTTTTGTAGTTTGACGAAAACCTGATGGAAACCTGCTGTGGGTATTTATTACATGTTAATAGTGTTTTTTTCTTCTCATAATAATGAAAACAGTGGGAACCGCGATGAAGGTTAATATCATAATTACTCCCAGCGCCTGGCTTTTCAAACCGACAGAATGGAAATGGAAAGCAAATTCTGACTGAAAGTTTGTCAGTGGAACAAAACAGCTGTTGACTAAACCTGTTTTCTCCAGTTCAGTGAACTTAGCTTGTTTTAGGTTTTCACAACATGTGTGGCAGCTTTGAACTAACTATTCAACTTTAGTTCAGATATATGGAGCTGCAGGGTGTTTAAGATTCAATAAATTATCACATGAATAAAAGTGATATTGTGAAATAAAACTTGAAATGACGTGTTAGAACAACTCAAAGTTCTTTACAAAAGGCATAAAAGGCATTAAGGCAAGATACAAAAGAAACACAAGGCAGTGGAAAAAGGCCCATTTAAATAGGATATAAAAGAGAAAAATAAGCTAAAACAGATATAACAGGAGAACTACAGCACAGTGTGTCAGTCATGAATGAAAAGTCCCAAATGTAATTTTATAAAAGGCAGTGGCAAACATAAGTCTTTTGCTTTGATTTAAAAGAACCCGAGAGTTGGAGTAGACCGAAGTTTTCTGGCAGCGCTTTCCAAAAGCTGAACGCTGCTTCTCCGTGTTGAGTTTTGCCCCTCGGGACAGTAAGCAGACCGGTTCTAGAGAGGTCTGGGGTGGTTCAAAACGTAGCGGCAGAATCAGAAATGTATTTGCACTGTAAACCATTCATTCAGTCCTTTCTAAACCAACAGAAGTCTTTGAACACAGTGGTTCCTCCTGTTCCTTTTAATAGCAGCAAACTCCCAACGCTGATGTGTTTAACTGTTACTGGAGTGAGGATGTACGGTGTCTTAAGTGCACATCTACAATAAAAACAAAGGCTTGTGATATATATCTCCTTTAACATTTAAGAGGCTAGGATGCGTCGCCAAAGTGCCTGCCCTACACCTTTCCAATGTCTAAACAGAGGATGCTGCGTTTCTTAATTTCTGAGACTGAGAAAGTGCTTATCAAGCGAGCACGCCACCTTTCCGCAGTGTTTGGCCTGGTGTGCGGAGGTGTGAAGCAAGCAAAGCAGGCATCATTTCAGCATCTATCGCAAGCTTTTTCTTTTTTACTTCACACTACTTCTGTCAATTTTTTTGTAGACAAGCAAGTTCAACGCCATTGGACTAGCGTGCATTGTTTTTCGCACCTCGCTCACTGTGACAGCAGGCTTTTGCCCCTGCCTTTGATTGTCTATTAACTCTTTTGCCTTTATGGTCGGAAGACCCATCGTACAAACTACCCTGTGCCTGAGGAAAATGCCACTCTGTGTTATTTGACCACACAAATATGGAGCCCTTAGACTTGTGAGTTATGATTATGTGAGGAATATAATGGATCTGGACATGTTACCAAGGGAACAGGTGTAAGTAGAGTAAGAAGGTTTACTTGCATTTAATAAGCCAGCCTGATGGCAGTCGTCAGCCCGCGCCCTTTGTTTTGCAGTCGGGTTCCTGCAGCAGGTACTTGGGAATATATATTTTGTAAAAACAAACATGAACCAGAGAAGTGCCGAGTGTCTGAAGATATTTACTATCTAGTCTAGAAATGGAGTTATAAACAATGCTGTTTTGGTACAAACACAACCCACCAGTCTATAAAGCGGGCTCGCGGCAGCTTTTATGTGCTTGTGCTGTTTTTTCAGCGGTTCGTTATGGGAGCTCTGTGAATGTTCAGGATAAAATAATGACACATTTAATGAAAACAAATTTTCTGCAAACTGACTGGGACTGTTTGTGCAGCATTCTGTCAATAACCAGAGGGGAACTGCAAGCCTAAACATCAAGTCTAAAATAATTCCAGAGCAATCAAGCCAGGATAATTGTTTAGTTCTGAATGAAGAGAGTCCAAAGGACTTGCTTTATCAGTGTTTGTGCTGTGAAAGTTACCTTCAGAAGTTACATGTTTTTGACTAAATTTCTGCCTGGTAACACTGATTGAACCTCTTCATTTTTAAGGGGGTGAAGTCCTTGGTAATAATTTCTGTTTTTGATTTGGATGATTAAAACACTGATCACTTCACAGACATATACTGTAGCCAATTACAGAACATGGGATTAAATTCCTAGGTATTAAAATTAAAATTTTCATTAGAGCAGTATCACAGTTTACAAAATCTTTGGATATGTCGCTGTGCTCAAAGTTTGATGTTAACAGATAAGCAGATAGAGAAGACGGAAGAGGAGTGATCAGGAGGGGACAGGGGTTAACACATTTTTGAACTGTCCATTAGACCCTTTTCTGATTTAGCTTGCATCAAGATAGATCCAGATTTGACCCAGCTGAGACTGACTGCAGTCCACTTCCCCCTCACCTAGCATCAGAATGCATCTCAAGAGATGCATTTCCAATCGGATTTTGCCTCCCGACTCACTTTTGATTTATAAGCAATACAAAAAAAAAAAAAAAACCACACACACTTGCTTAGCTATGCAGCTAGAGAAGAGAGTCATGGTGACTGTTGCCTCAGGGCGGCTACGAACTTCATCACCTTGTGCCGAGTTGTTTGGCAAATAAACTGTGTTTTGGGGTTTGTTTTTCTGTATGCACAGTACAAAATGGACTATGTGGCCCTTCAGTCCAGCCAGAGATGCATTTGTGTTTACTATATCCCCTCCAAATATGGCGTGAGCAGTCGACACCCAATTGATGCCTGTATTTTGGCTGCTTTCACACAGTTGTTGTGAGCTGTTTACTTGTGAAAGAATCACCCAAGATGCCCTGTGGTGCAAAGAATAAAAGAGTTCATAGATATACAGCAGAACACTGTACGAGCCTTTCTGTCTGCCTCTGTCACTCAAAACTGAAGGTGACCTTACCCAGTGCTGAACTGATTGAGGCTTTGTTGATCTTAAAGCTGCACTAATCAATATTTTTTACCTTAAAAATGGATCCAGTGTATTCTAGAAATTTCTCTCGTAGTGATGAGCCCATAAATTAAAAAAAAATACATTAGCGTTATTATTATTATATGTATGGCCGCTGGCCCCAAGTGAAAGCTATAAAAATTAATTAATACTGCCTTAAGATTCTTATCGCTATCGTCATGTGGCCCTTATTAAGGTGTTGTGCTTGTTTCTACACCGATGGAGATGTTTTAAACTCTTTAAATGGACTACCTGCTGAGCAGCAAACAGCAGATAGACAACGTGAGCGACTAGCTGGTGAACATAGTGGAGCATTAAGTAGCTAGAGACCAAAACAGAACTGTCAGATGAGTTTTCAGCTTCTCAGCTTCGAGAGGCCAAACAAAAAGCTAAAACAACAAAAACAATCTTTAAAGTGTATTTTTAAAGGGGCTATATGTAAGTTTTTGATTTTAATAAATCCAATTGCCTTATTGTCAGTGGGCTCAAAACTCACTTAGAAATGAAGCACACGCCTGTTTTCTCCGTTGCTTGCATCAGCCACTATTCTGCTTTTAATGTGTGGTCTCCGGGTCGGATCCTGCTGCTTTTTTCTTTGTAACGTTCAGTTTATGTTTATTGTGGTTTTACCAATACTCAGGTACACAGCTTCTCCACCTCTCAGTCACTGTAACTAACGTGACCCACATAACATAAAACACTGCAACAAAACGGTCACAACAAGCCAGAGGAAGAGCCATCCACTATCACTAGTTACAGTAAAGTTACTTACTGCGGTCTAACTGTTCTCATCACAATCTCATCATAATATCCATTCCAGCTAACTAACCGTTTCATTATCATCCAGTACATGTAGCTGTGCTGACACTGCTGAGCCTCCGGTGACAGATTCATAGATAGTAAAGATGGTTAAGGTTACTGAAAAGCAGCAGGCGAGCTAACGATGTAGCACGTCGGCTAAATGCAGTAAATGTACCGTGATCATGTAACGAGCATGGATTAGTTCAACCTGCAGCAGGTAAAACTATTACTGTAACGTTGCAGTGGGAGTTTACCTGAGTTTCCAGCTCTGTCTGTTCTCTCTGTCTGTCTATCTGCCTTTTTGTGGGAGTATTGAGCCGATATGCGGCTGGCTGCACTGAATGAAAGGTACGGCGCCGGTGTTGATCTGCCTCTGATACGGGAACATCGAAGTAACAGAGCCTGAAGATGTTTGGAGAAAAGCCACAGCCTGCATGCTGGTGTTTCTGCATTTATTGTGGTATTTCTGTATGAAAGTGGTTGTGTTTCGGATTATGCTCATGACTTCAAGCGAGCACGCGTACGAGCACACACCTGGTTGCAATCTTAGAACCGCACCGCTATTGGCCGCTGGAAACTACGTAATGCCCCTTTAATTACCTTTTTTGTCTCCTTGGTTTAAGTTTACCAATTAATTACTCAGTTGAGGGCTGCGGCTAACGTTTGATTTCATTATCTATCAATCTGCCAAACATCATCTCAAATAAGTGATCAATCTTTTTGTTTAGAAAATGTCATAAAATAATCGTCATCCTTGTTCTATCCGGCCATCAGTCCAACACTTTCCCGCGAAGAAACCAGAAAGTAATTATGCCGCTCTCCCTCCCATTTCAACAGCCTCTTGTAGCCGTACTACAATTAGAAGATGATGCAACAAATACTTAAAACAAGATCAACCTGGTAAAAAAATAAAAGAGATGCTGACAAATAGTGCACTTGCTGACCTGCTGTGAAATCTGGCTTTTCTCACAGCAGTCTCTCACTCGAGTGTCTTGAAGAAAGTGTGAACATGCTTTATTTCCACTCTGGTTGAATGTTAATGGATGCTGAAATGGACTTACAGCCTATGTCTGTGTGCTCACCAGGTTCCCTAGAGTGATTTATGTCAAACAACCTCATTACCTTGGACTCTGTTCCAATCACCGAGCTACAGACAGCTTGTGTTCCCACATTCACTCCCTTGCTGCTTTTCTATTTAAGTTCGTCATGCACCTACTACACAAGTGGCCTGCTTCCAATCTGCGCTGACATTTTACATATATGTTTATTTAAAGCAGTCTGTTTTTCTTGGGAAATGCTGTGCACACATCCGAGAGGAAAACATCCAAGTGTGAATGGTGCTGGTTATAGGCCGCTGGCTTGGGTGAATTGTGGTGATAGGTGGAAGGAGCTGGCAGATGTTTGGGATTTCATAATCCATCCGCAGTTACCAAGTGCTTGTTCCGCTGTTCCAGGCACAGCTCCCCCCGGGGCAGGCTGGGTATGTTAAGGAACCTGGGATTGCTGGAGTCTAGCATGGGTCATTGCTGATTACACTTCCTGGTGGTCCTCAGGGGACAGCAGCGCCATGAAAGCCGTTTCCATCTTCTTTTCATCCATTAGAGAAGGTCAATTCCAGCCGGGATGAGCACACGCACGGGTGACTTGGATGCTGCTGGATAAGAGATGAAGCTTTGATGAACAGCTGTGTGAGACCTCATCATCAGAGGAACCTGTTGTGAGCCCACTTATAGATGTCATACATAAACCATAGGCTGTGTTAGGGACTAGAAGCAAGTGCTGTAAAGACATTATCTCCTCCCCTCCGGCATCTAACAAGAACAAAGCTATTCATGGGAACAAAGCTTTTTCTAACCAATCATATGGCAGTCATTTTCTTTCTTGTTTTGGTGTCAGAATAAGACGCCTCCAGAGGAATCTGGAGTGTAGGCAAACAAAACAACACCTTTCAACACGAAGACTGTTTAATGAGATATAACTAGACACCAGGTGGTGTGGAGATTCTTTGACTACTTAGCCAAATGTAATGTTAGCCTAGCTCCGCTAACGCCACTTGAAATTCCACTTGAAACTGATTGCTGATGTTTGTTGTTAACTCTGAAAATGCCACAAACTAATCAACTAAAGTATGTGAACAGCAAGCACTTAGGGATGGAAACGCTATAATTTAACTAAGTCTGCTCACTCAAGTACACATTTGACTTGTACTCTAATTACGTAGTAAATTTCAGACACCTTTATACTCAAAACAAATGAAAACCTTATTTAACAATTTAACATTTTCAATGCAGGACTTTTACTTGCCATGCAACCCCATGTACAAAGGGTGGATGGATGGGCTTTTACTTGTTATTGGGTACTTTTGCTGTGTGGTATTGCTACTTATTTTTAATAAGGGTCACTGAACACAAGCAAGTAAACCCAGTCATTGGTATAAGCAGTGTTAATAGAGACACATATATTGAATCATATTGTGATATGTACTAATATCAACTGAAAAATCATGGTGCAATATTTTGCCCATCCCTACTGTAAAATATTCAATAGTATGGCGTTGGAATATAGATTTTTATCTGTACTGCATAAATGGGGCTCAAGTCTATCTAGTAAAGTAATAAAATTGACCCTGTTGTAAAGTCTCCACATTTGTTTTTCTTCAACATTGCATACATATGTAGTACATGGAATTGATTTGCTGTCAGGTTGCACATGAGCACATCATCTTTGTTAGAGTGTTCATCCCAAGTGTGAAGTCAGATTGTTTTCATACAGCAATGAAAATAGATCTTCGGGTTTACCCTGCAGCTCAGGCAGAATATGGAAGGTCGGAGTTTTCCAAGAGGACCACTGAAGTAACATTGCAAATATACGTTTTACCTCAAGTTTTTCCAAGGGCTTTAAATTCTTTCAGACGCTAAAGAGACTGCAATTGAGACAACAACTTAGTTTATTGGGCACTAGCAGCTCAATAGTATTGATCTGCACCCACCAGCCAGCGGAATACCAATGACATGAAACATTGCAGCTAAAAAGGAACATGTTACGCCCTTCAGCTTTCAGGCTTTTTTTCCCCAGGCTGAATCTCTCAGCCCGCTTGTCAGCATTGTAATGTGGGATGTGAGATACCAAGGCGCAGTGTCTGGAGTGGGAAAGCACACATGATTGCTGTGCATAATAGACACTGTTTCTGCTGTTCTTGTAATAATAAAATCGAACAGGTTTATGTTTTGCTGGATCCTACAAAGGAGATTCAGAGGCCCTTGAAGGAGATTTTATTGGAGTTAAAATAAATTGAATCCACAGAGTACACCTGAAAAAAAGTGACTATGTTTAAGTCAATATCACCAATAGGGTCCCTTTGAGAACTGGGATCATCTAGAAAGGTTGGTCTAGGTGAAATTCTCAAATGTCATGCATAAAAATGTATCTTAAATATTTCATAGATAGTACTGAAACCCATTTGCAATTGATGGATTTTATGCATGTTCTGTTTAGCATATGCACTTTGTTTTCTAAATTAAAATTGGCTGTCGGTTTATTTTACCACAGTTTTATTAAGCACACAATGTCAATAGCTGGTGTTTGGTTATTAGCAATATGCTAAATTACCTAATTTTGTGTGGACAATCATTTTCAGCTTGAGAATATACCTGTAAATCAATGTGAAATACGACCCACTGCTAATAAGAGAGGCCGGTCTAGAAAATTGGGGTAATTATCACTGCAGTGGAAGAATCCTTTAAAAGGCTGCACATTAGGAGCATTTTGACAGCCAAATGGTTACTATACATGCCACATAGCCGCAACACTGGTTCGATTCCAGACAGTGACCTCTGTTGCACACCCAATATGTATTCAAATCAAATGTGAAAAAGGAAATGCTTATGGATTTTTTTCATATGCAGCTATTTCAAAATGTAGGTGGAAAAACATATTCTCGTGGTGAGGAGAACAAACCCTTTCACGTTTACAGCAGCGGCGTCGTGCATAGACGTGATGTCTGCTTTTAGATTTCTTCAAACACTCAAATCTGCCATTTCAAACAGAGACAGAATGCAAATATCATGTGGCTCCCAGACAGAAAGTCACCATTAATGGCGGCTTTGGTTCGGCATAAATCACCTTTGAGCTGTGAATGCTATTGCAAGTCTGGTCCAGTAAAGTTCAGTAAAGCTAAGCAGACTTCTGAGGCTCTTTGCTCTTCAGACTTCCCTCTTGGGGCTTGAACATAATGGTCATTTGCTGAGCAGAACTTCCAACCATTTATGGTTTGTTGCCTCCTCTGTCTGCCCTCTCGCCTGCCTCCACTCTGCTGAGGTTTTTTCTGAACAGTGCTGGCTTTGAAGATCCAGGGCCCAGAGTAGAAAAACTAACTAGAGGAGGCACATTAATAGAGCAGTTTCTTTTGATCACGGGACTTGTTTGAATTTGTTAGCATTGTACAGTAGGTCTGTGTTCTGCTGAAGGGCCTATTCACAAATGCAGGTGCCAATCATGTAGGTAGACAATTTCTTATGGTAAAAAATATTTTTTGGTTTTACCCTAACAAAAATCTTTGTCTAACCTTAAGGAAGCTGTTTTACACTATGGGAAATGAATGAATGAATTGCTTTCTTGCCAAGAGTTAGATTAGAAGATCGTTACCACTCTCAGGTTGATGTGCTAAATATAGAGCAAAAAGACTGAAAAAACCTACTTCCAATCTATGCTAAACTAAGCTAAGCTAATCTCGGCCTTGCTCCAGCTCCATACTTAATGCACGGACATGAAGGATTGATCTCACTCTCTGCAAGCAGAAACCTAACCAAATCATATTTAGTAGCAAATCAGAATTTTTTAGAACTATATGTATGCTGTACGCATTTTGGAATGCACTGGCAAAGTCATTCTGCCTTCAGAGAGACCAGATCAGAAAATGCTAATAATGGTCATTTTGGAAAATATGTAAATGTTTGAACCATTAGTGTCCCACTTCCTGTCATCTGCAATTAGAAGTCACTAAGATGGAGCCTGGACAGAGCTAAAGTGCTACAAACAACTAGCCATTTTATAATAAGGTACATTGTTAGACACTTTGCATTGGTTTGAACATTCAGGCACATTGGTTAAAATAATCTGAAAGACAATGGTCAATGGACTTTGGCAACAACTGAAGTGATAATTGGTCTTTGGTTTGGTGTTTTGAACTCAATACATGTATTGTACCAACATACTGTAATGTTACACAGTGACTGTAGACTTTTCTTCTACCTTCTTTTTACTGAGTCAATAAATGTGTTGCTGCTTCTTTAAAAGAGAATTTCATCGTGTTTAGAACAGCAAAATGTGCTTTCATGAACTGGATGTTTGCGTCAGACTTTGATTGGCATTAATTGCTGTCACAGACATCAGCAGAATGGACTTTTTTTTTCTGGTGAAAAATGTTGTTGACTATTCAGTGTAATACCATGAATTGGGACACTTTTTTTTTTTTTTTTTTTAAACAGTTCCACTTGTCATTTCAAGTGTTACTTCCTCTGAGGTTCTAAAATCACTTTCCTTTATCAGTCTCTTGGGAAAGTTAAGGGGAGGACATAAACCATGTGTGTGTCTTGAGCCCACTAAATACCACAAACAGACTATAGACAGACTCGAGAAATGAAAACAGGATGGAAAAAATATATACTGGAGGAGAAAAGTCGATGGTGTGAGAGTGATAGGCGGAAGGCAAGTGATAGAGCTTTTTTATCAAAGTAGCCAGATTTTTCCATGTGAGACTTTTACCTTCCTGTTGCTTTTCATTCTCTTGTGGCACGTTGAATGATAAAGCCTCAGGACAAACACAGAAATTGCACTACGCGGTTGAAAAAAAAAACAGATGATAAGAAAGTCATCTAAAACTCCTGTCCTCTGTTTCTAAGGCTCGACCCTGATCACCACACATTGTGTGAATCATATGTCATCAAGGAGTAAAAGCACGTTTTTATCGTCGTGAATCAACCGCATCAGTATGATGCGATAGAAATCATGTTGACAGCACATGTTGATTGGCTTATTATGCAGCTAGACATAAATGTGATTAGGCGAGCTCCATCTGATTCACTATTGTCTTTGGAGAACTGCTCCTGACCACTATAATCAGTTTTCAGCAAGATTTCTCAATTCCGCTTTTCATAAAACAACTACATTTTTGTAATATATTAAAATGCGAGTGGAAAAAGTAATCATTTGTATGCTTTGACAGGGCAATTATTAGCAGTTGAATCGTCTTCCCCCAAGTGTGCCATTTTTCTAAATGTGTATACTTAATGGGGAAGAACGTTACGTTGTAATGCCACAATAACAGAGGTTCATTTCATTCTAAATCCTAAATTGGTCTACCACATCTGTACACCTTTTAACAGTTCTGTCTCAACTTTGACAACTCCTAACTGCACGCTTTCACTATGTCATGTTCAATCACAGGCATGGTTTGGTATTTTAATTTAAGGTTCCCATTTTGTCCTCACACTTGCAGGGAATTACTCTGTCTCAGCAGCAGGTATAACTATAATGTTTCCGGTTCTTCTGTAATTAACATGAGTTTAATGAAAGGCCTGAAAATAGACAGCAATATTTTGTCTGTGACAGGACTCACTCCTTTGGGACTAGGATGGCAGCTCTCACCCATCTGACTCGCCCTGTTAAGATGGAGCAGGCTGTCATATTGACACCCTTTTTGTACGGTACCTTGATTTGTGAGGTAAAATACACTTAGTCCTAAATCATGTCTCAAATGATTTTCTTTGTGAAATTTATCAATCATGTCATATAAAATAACATATATGCAATAGCATATATATTTAGAGGATTATCCAAATTGCATTCCTTAATCATCCAATGAGCTAGCTATAGCTTAAAACAGCTGGTTTTGGCTTTTGTTAGCTATGCACTTTTGTTTTTTTTATTTTACGGTTAATATGGTTAAATTAACATTTGGTGATTTGCTTTCATAGTTTTGTGTAGTTCTGGTTGAAACAGAATGCTTTTGCAGTATGCCACAAAAACTTCCGTTCCATGCCCTTCAGCAGATAAAATCAACTATTATGCATATTACATAGCTTTTAAAATTCGGGACAGCCAAAACACAGCATGATGTCTCTATTTTTACTACTTATTTGAGTTTAATCCCAAGATTCCCAAGCTAACATGTGGCTAGCTAGCTACAATATTATACATTACACACAAAAGCACATGCATTTTTCCCCCTTTTGCATCATTCATTAAATATTCAGTTTGCAATCAAAAATACCAATTCTGTTGAAGTAGTTGATTATGTTAAGCCTACAGTACTAACAGCGATTCACTTCAAGTTATTCACGAGCTCAGGACCTGCAAAATAGCTGCCAGCGTGTATGTTAATGTAACCTAAAACCCACTCCTCGTGTCCTCAGAAAACTCATTCTTGCTTGAGTTTTTGAGCCTGCAAATGTGGCTCTTGGGTCCGATGCTCACAAGGGGGTCAATCACAGCGCCCTCTCTAAGCTCTCTCCAGTGTATGAAAGGCATTTAGAGTGGATTTGCATTATTTATTAGCTTTGCCTATGCCCTTCAATGTTTGCTTGAGCTTTTAATACCTGGTATTAACAGCAGGCTGCACCACAAGTGACTCTTCCTACAAACAGGTCCCACCGCTCCAAAATGGCCTCTGCTCTCTGTTACTATCGCTGATTATTATAATAATGCTCATACTCACTGTTTACTTCTTTCTCGGACCGCCTTATCTCCCGTCTCACACATCAGTTCACACGCTATGCATACACCCACAGACACATAACAAATCTACCACTGACTATTTGTACTTCTATTTTTGAATGTAAACAGCCTAGACAGACACACATAAAATACATTTAACGGTAGTACGGGCTAAGAATAATTAAAAATAGATTTGTATATAAATCCAAATATATAAACTAGATGTCTTTTGTTTGCTGTTGATCTAAATATATACGTGACTTGGCAGGGATGCAGGAGCAGCCTTTGATTGGTTTCCACAGACATGTTTTCACATTCTGCATCCCTCCAGGTGTATTTATGGTAACAATGTTCTGGAGTAAAGTGTAAAATATAAGTGCAAACGGATCTCTGTGTGAAATAAGTCACGGTTTTGGGGGAGGACAATGATTAAGAGGGCCTTCCTCTACTTATAATAAGTGTATAGCACAGTGTTGTGGCTAATAGCTCATCTTCTGATTAAGGTCTTACTCAGGTTAAGCTGCTTACTTGCATTTTCATATCTATACCCCAAATATCCCTGCATACCTAAAATAATTCAAACATCACTGTAGATATACTACTTACTAAGACAGCTAAAAACATGATACGGTGTCTTAGTATTTGAGCTTATATATTTAGGTTTGTAATAACTGGGATTAGGGCAACACTGAGGATGAAGAAATTAATATTTTGAGCTCCTATGTTTGACTTTTTGTTATTAACTGTTATTATTTTATCACTATTTCTTCTGAGAAAATGGCGGCTATGGTATCTCGTACATGAGATGAGGTTATCCTTCCTATCCAAGTCTTCACTATCGTTTTTGATGAAGATGAATATGCATTCAGGCTTTTAGTTGCGTTAAACTGAGAACATCTTTTTTTTTCTAATGGCACTGCCAGAGCAACAAATAGTTATCTTTGCGGTCATATTAGTGTCCATTGTAGTTTAATTACTTTTGGATTTAATGGCTGTCCTCTACATCTGTCCACTCTAAGGCTGACCTCTGTGTCTTCCTTTTAGTCCAGCTCTTTCCCTCTTACCTCTTCTTCTTCTGCTGCTGCCTGCTTTTGTCTGCCAATTGTTTCTGATATCTCTTTCTCCTATTTTTTTTTTTACCCCTTTCTTCATTCTTTCTCTCATTCCTCATCTTCTCCCTTCCCTCAGGTGATGGCAGGCTATCTTTAGGAAATATTTCCATATCCCCTCGCTGCCTCACTGTCTCACTGTCAGTGTAATTGATATATTATATATTATAGGTTTCAGAGCTAGGATGAGACATTTGCATATAATGGGCTGATAACTGATGTAATAATGAAAGCCTAGAGCCATGTGCACGAAGGATGAGGCTTGCGAGACTAATGACCATTTAAATAATGCACAATAAGTGATATTTTCCAGCCAGATCAAAACCTCCAGAGCTCTGTAGTGATCAAAAGGAGAATACACAGAGAACCTACAGTTTGACTGAACTCCAGAACAAAGTCAAAATCCTACTAAAAACTTTGTCGACTCCTTAACTCCTTTAACTGGCACCTGCTGAGACCACAGGATCTCTGATCCCTGGACCTGAAAGACCCAGCACAAACATTTCAAAACTACCAAAACTGAGTTTCTTTTTGAAGCCCAAAGGTCTCAGAGAGTCAAGAGTTCTGTCACTAACGGAAATAAACTGCTTTGTGAACCCTGTGAACCTAAACATGACTGAAACTGCTACAAGTAATCTGGTGACAGAGGCAATCCCTTGCATTAAGGATAGTATTTTTGGCCTACATCAGCTGTCATGGATGTGCTACTTGAAACTATATTTGTTCATGCCGCTGGTTTATATTTTTTACTTACTAACTAAAGTGAGCCAGAAAGTGTTAATGTTTTTTTTTGCACAACAGGTTTTGGATTCAATATGTTTGCCAGATTCTAACAAAGCAGTGGTGTCAGTCGCCCACTGTTCATATCACACTGTGTGTTTGTAACTGAAATTTAATTAGACAAAAAAACAAATGTGGTGAATGCTTTCACAGTTAACTGCACTGAAGGGCTGTGGCATTTAATTCTCCGTAAAAGTCTTGTTTTAGCACTGCTAGCACGGAGTTTGTGACATTGCACATGGGCTAATTACCACCAACCCTCCCAAGATGGTAAAGCAGCTATGTCTGGTGGGTGGGAGGGTGTGTGATGTTAATGTTGGTACTGCTTTACTGACGAGCAACTTTCCTTAACCCTGCCTCAGTCGACTCAGCTGTTCCCTCACTGTGCGAACAAGCCCCCTCTGGTCTGTCGGCTAACTAAACTTTAGTTTTGCCTTGCTCTTCTGCCTTTTCATTCTGAGGCCTCCAGTGGGCCGTTCCAGAAAATGGTTCATGCTGCCTAGTTGAGTTCAGTAACGTAATCTACAGTAACTAGGTAGCTCATTGTACAATAATGTGCTGACGTGTTGATGAACAAAAACTTCATTGAAGTTAAATGGATCATGGATCATATCATGTTTCTTTGCTTAATCCATCCGTCCATTTTCTGACACTTCTCCAAGTCCAGGTCGTGTTAATTATATTATACATAATACATTATAATATAATGATGAATAATTCAGGGCCATATCATCCCTACTGATTTTCCATCATGTTTTTATACTTTGGCCGATATGACTATGAAACAGGTATTAAATTGCATTATAGGTGGTATTAAAAATGTCTTTTAAGGTCTTTGTGCTAAGAGAAGAAAGCGTGTAGCCATTGCGACATTATATGGCAGGCAATATTCCAAGCACAGACACTGTATATATACATTTTATATGCATGCATTTTAAAATAAACCATATGAAGACTCAGCTTTAGTTTCACAGCCACCAATATACTGGAATGATTTATCGAGGTAAATACTCAACTCAAGCTGATAATATTGTTGAGCTAAGAAATCCTCTTCTCTGTCTTCACTTGCCTTTTGTCTGGAGCAGCAAACTATAAGAGAAAACTATAATTGGTTTGGTTCACTTCATCCAAAAATACATCAGGAGCAGACATAGAGATATTGTGTTATTTCATTCTGCAGGTTTTGAACTGACTTTGACTGTGAAGTTTGTGAAGTTCATTGCGGATCATTTCTGATTTGGGCTTCCATTAGCTGATATTTTAAACGTTGTCGTGTTCAGACAAAGGATCTTCCGGATATTAAGTGTACAACCAGCATAGGCCTGTATGTCACTTCAGAAGAACAGTAATGGTAGATGTATGACCAATATATATATATATTTATATAAATATATTGGTGTAGCCCAACTTTTTAATGCCTGTAATGTAATGCCTCTGTGTGTATTAGTATTTCCCTCTACTCCATTACCTTTCAGCTCATGTGTTGCATATCAGTTGCCCTGTAGTTGCCTGACTCTCTTAATTCTCATCTCCGTCTGTGGCTTGTGGCTCTCTGTGGCTGCAGGTTTTTATTGTTGTTGCTGCCTATGTGGCGGCTGTCTCTTCCCTCCAAGCCGCAGATAAAATTCTGGTTGACACAGAGGGATGACACTGAAGGGTTATCGGACTCAGAACAGGCAGCCCCGGCACAACGCTTCCCCACGGTCGGCTTCCCCACATAGTTAATTGGCTTCTTCTTCTGCTGCTTCGTCTTCGTCTTCTCGCCTGCTGCCGAGTGCTTGTCGCTATCTCTCGTTTTCATTCATTCTCACCAGCTCTTTCTTGCTCATCTCAACAACGGTGAAATTGAAAGTTTGTAGGATTAAAATTTGAAATGGCGCTGCTAAACATCCTCTACAGTCCGCTTGACGTTTGAAAAAGCTGAGGCAACGTGGGAAATAAGGCTGCATGTGAAGATGATGATGTTGTCAAAAGGAAATATTTTCTCTCTCAGCCGCTCGCATCCAAATGTGAAAGTTCTGTCTGGGGATGGAAAGACATCATTTACACTGCCCGACCGGTGACCTTTTTACTTTCTGCACTGAGTTTACTGTAAATTGTCAAGAAGTGGCCAATTTTTATTTACTCCAACTGCTTTCCTGTTTTCTGATGTGCTTCTATTTTATTTTGATGTTGATAAAGTAAGCTGTTAATGCAAACTTGACATGCTTAACTGTTGTTGTCATGACAAATTAATTTTAATGTACATTCTTAAAGCACTAATTCCATTGGTACAACAGTCGTGTTATACTTACCAATGGTTTGCTGTTTTTATTCGCTAATTAGCTCCAGTCACCTCCACTTTGCCGCTTTTGGATCGCAGCTGATAAGCGACCGTTAATGAAACTCAACATTTCCAGCACATATGTGGCAGCTTTCTGGCAGCGGCAGAGAGTGCACATAATCCTTTTAAAACATCCTTTGGTGGTATTTGGGTGATTTAACATGTATAAACCCAGTTGAGGTGAGCACAAACATCCTCCTTTAGTATTTTCAACACAAACATGTTAACTTACAATTAACATAAAAATGGAATGATTTAAGACAAAACAGCCTCTGCAGACAAATGCTGCTAAATGACAAACACTGGCAGAGGGGTGGTGATGTACTGATGGAATCTGAAATTTAGTCGACATACTTGAATACACTATGGTTGAGGCTGTGGGATTTTATCGATAGGGATAATTTGACGATGTTTAGCATTCTACAGAATTTTGTTTGTAAGAGTCTAATATTAAAACTGAAGCATTCAATTAAACACAATATAAAACACTGTAATTACAGGTGCAAGTATTTTTGACATAAAACAGTAAACCATTTCATATGTTGCATTTCACATTCAGTGTTTTATTTAGTTTGAAGTAAACAATATTTTAAACAATACTTGTAATAAAGACTTAGGGCTGTGCAAATAATCAAATGTTAATCACGATTTGGATTTTGGCTTCCAACGAGTCTAAAAAACAAGTTAATCGAAATAAAACTATTTTTTTTATACAGTCTATGTCTACCGGGGTGGTAGACATAGACTGTATAAAAAAAAATTGTTTTCGTAATCATAATTAAGAGCCCAAACTCACTCTCGTACAGGCTGTTGCACGTTTAGTTCAGCTCGAGCCAAGATGACATTATTAGCCTACACCTATGGCATTTTACACTGTATAAATTAGCCTAGCGGTTAGCTGACTTTTCCTCTACTCATAGCTTAAAAAACCCGGTGTGTTAAGCCTTGCTTTACCTGGTCGATGCTTGTATAATATTCACCGTGTCCCCGTCTGTATTACCGCATTCATACATTTCTCACCGTTAGTTTAAAGGAGACATATTATACTGCTTTTCCAGTTGTATATTGTAGTTCTGTGACTCCTGTATGGCAGGTTTGCATGATTCAAAGTAAAAAAAAATTATTTTCTATCTTATACTGTCCCTTCATGTAGGCATTCATTTCAGCCTATGTCTGAAACAAGCTGCATATGTTCCTGTCTCTTTAAGGCCCCCCATCTCAAAGCCCACTGTCTTCTGATTGGCCAAGACCCAAAGCATGTGTTACCAGGCTGTTGTTGTCGCTGAGTGGTACAGCAAATGACCATATATGGAACACCGGCTCCTTCTGGCTCTGTATGTTGTAGAACAGATCCAGAAAAAGCTGTTAAAAACAGAGCATTCAGAACAGGTAAAATACTTTAACCTCATTATTTGAAGCTTTGGCCATGTTTAACATTAACATCCAACATTGTAACATCGAAGATAAGTCATAAAATATAGAAAAGCATAATAGGTAACGGCATCTTCCGATGGAATGCCACGGTTGAATTTCAGCATTGTAACGTAACGTGTTGTCGTCAACTCAAGTATTTCACCTGCCACCTGCATGCTGCTGTCGTCCTCTCTAGATGCTTTTTAAAGTTAATAACATTTGAGTACTATTTCTTATTTCATGGGCTATTTGAGAAAATGCGTAATCATCATCGTCAACAAGTAATCGTGATAATTATCGTGATTTCAGTTATGACTAAAATAATCGTGATTATGATTTTTGCCATAATCGAGCAGCCCTATAAAGAATAAATATATTTGTCCTCTGATGAGGTGTTTGTAGGTGGGAAGGTAACTAATTAATTAATTAAGTAAAATCCTATTTTGTATTTTTGGGATAGCTGGTGAGCTACACTTTACACTTTATATACTTATAGGTGAATCTCAACAAGTCCTTTCTTATAAATCCAGAACTTTTACGCAGTCTTATGACAAGTTGGCAATTACTTTTGGTTTCTGTCTTTGCACTTGTTTGCCTTCTTGTCTTTTGATTTCCAACATAGTTCCCACGCTGCCTGTTAAAGTCAAGCAACTGAGAGGCTGTCGACCACTCGGAGCGATGCTGGGAGGTGCACCCATGGGTACCTCATGGTTCCTATGCTGTGCTTTCAACAGAGGATGGGGGTTGTCTTGGCTTTCCCCCTGGCTCATCTTTATGTTGAGATGAACTGACATGCTCTTCTGGAGCAGCCGTCGGAGGAGGAGAGAGAGAAAGCGAGGGAATCTGCACTTGGCAGGGCTAATCCAGACTTCAGGATGTGCTGTTCCAGGCTGCTATCTTTAACCGGGGGCTGCAGCTCCCACAGAGAAGAATGCAAGACTTTGATTGGGCCGCCCACACTGGTGCAATGTTTTGGCCAGAGCTGGAGGCTTACTTGTAGCATAGTTGTTGCTGTGTACTTTTTTACTTCAGGCCAGAGCGAGACAACGAATAGAGGGTTGCGACCTTCAGAATTGCCCTCGGCTTAGATAAGCATAGACTTTTGCTTTCCTGCTCTCACTCTGCTCCACAAGGAGAACAAAGACCTCAAAGAGATGTTGCTACAAAAAGAAAACCCCCAAAATCTCAAACAGAAAAACAGTGGACTGGCACACCACTACACTATATTGTAGAGATGGTCAAGAAAGTTTTTTAAAAGTCCTCAGAAAACTAATTAAGTCTGTGTTTTCATTTCTTTGCAGTGGCTTAGATGAGATGGGCAGTTTATTCTGTCAAGTTTTAATTGGATGTGGAACAATCTTCCTGATTAGACAAAGTTTGAGTTGGTGGAGGGGTTTTCAGTTTGCTCTCTCCGGAGTTGGATTCTAAACCCCCCAACCATCAGACAGGGTACCGAGTTGCGATGGTACCGGAAGATAAGGAGAGTTTATTTCCCCAAACAGGCGAATAATTAATTGGACAAGAGAGGGCTGTGTAATCCTTTTTTCAACGGTCCGTGACCACCCTTGTCCTGGGACTGCAGACCCAGGCGTTTCAGAGCCCGGGTGTAGAGACCTGACATAGGAGTCTTGAAGTCCACATCTCAACAGTACATCGCCTCCAACCCCCTCTCTTTCTCTCTTTCGCTGTCTAGCCCTTGCTCTATCTCCCTTCCTTTTCTCTGGTTCACACTACAATACTGTAAAGATAGAGAAAATGAGAGCGATAAAGTAATTAAAAGTCAGGAAAGTTTCTCTCTGCACTGCACATCAAATTAGTTTTTTGAGTAATTTTTGCCTTCAAGTGGTCTTTGAATGCTGTATTAGACGGATCTCTAAAGAAGCTGTAATGAATTAGTATTAAATTTGCGCAGGTCCTCATTTTCTTTTCTTCTCCCTTTCTTCTAAATGGGTCGAGGGCTCTAAAAGACCATAGCACTATGTAGGGGAAGGTAAAAAGTTCCACCTGAGCAAAGGGCCATCCAGAAATGTCTAAGTAATAATTTTTTTGGGGGTGGGGGTACAAAATTCTCCTCTGAAAACAAAATGTGTGATCCCCATCGCCTGCAGGTACATCTCCACAGCTGTGATAACAGACCGTTTGTGTCTCACACCTGTCAGCTAGAAGCACAGATGAAGAACCTCCGCTGCGACAAGAGGGAAAATGGCCAAAAAAACAACAACCAAAAAAAAAAAAAAGGAGAGCAGTCTGTTACAGGCACTGTTCGGAGACGTAATCATCAGGTGTGTGTGTGTGTGTGTGTGTGTGTGTGTGTGTGTGTGGTGTGCAGGGTAAGGGGCTGAGTTTATCCTATTAAAAAATGTAATATTGTTCAGATGATCGTCTTCTCTCATGTATTGGATATGAATCATTTTTGAGAGGCTTTTTCCATCTTTGCAAGGATATTATGTTGAAACTATCATATTTAGTAGCACTAGACCATCGTGGCCACTGGTAACGTTAGTTGGAGATTATTAGTAGTGCGCTTTAGAAGCTTATATTGGTCCGCCACTTACAAGTTTCAAGATTTTTGTGTGTCATGTCGTCCAAACACATCTAAAGGCACAGGTGTTTATAACGTGTAACCCTCCCATCTGGCTGCATCCCACTGCACCCTCTACCCTCACCCACCCGCTGGGCTAAGGTGCAAAAGTTCAATAGAAACAGACTTAAGGGGCATGGCTCGCTCAGTTGGTAGAATGCGCGCCATGGACGAGGCTGAGTCCTTATTGCAGCGGCCCAGATTCCAGTCCAGCCAAATAAAAATAAATCATGAGGTAAATGAAGCATGTGAGTTAAACGTCACTCAAGCTTCTGTGTGGAGCGATAAGGAGGCTGTAACGTTCCTCAGAGACATACATGACGGACATGAATGCTAGCTTTCCGCATCGCGATCATGTGTTTGAGGTTAGACTGAGCTCTTTTAATTATGTCGTCTCGTTGTGTGCTCTTCTTTTGTAACCGTTTGATCACACCCGCCTGTAGAATTTGCACCCCCAGCTGTAAATTTTATTCACCCAACTCCTGCTGTCGCATTATGTAATAGAGTGTAATTTATTCATTGATTGGAAACTTGGCTATTTTTAAATAATCTAACTTTGTTTACAGCAGGTGTATATGTACAGTGGGGTATTTATTTGTAAAAAATTGGTGGGGCACCAACCCTTTCAAAAGATAGGATACATACCAGTAAAACTACAATTCTCTCTCTTACAATACTCTCTCTCGCTGCTGATCTGTTCTTTAAACAAATCAACAAACAGCATGGCCCCACAACACACTTTTACGGACAGAGCGGCAGTAAGTAAGTAACCTAGCACGAGGTGTTTTACACAAAGGGAGAGCGAGAGAGAGATACCCAAATACAAAAGTTACACATCCCACTGTCACAAACCAAAAACAAGAATGCAATATTTAAGCCGACCCAACCAAGCTCAGAACAAATTAGCCTACAGCGTCATACATCAATGAGCTCAACACCACTGAATGCCACGGCGAAGCACACTGACAACTTTTGACACCGACCCAATCGATGACAACAACATTATGACAACAACCTAAATAGATAAGCATGGACACATTGACACCCATCTCCATCAACTGATCCAGCAAAACAATATGGCAAATGCACGGACCAGCAGCACAAAGGCAGGATGATAAAATATGCTTTCACTCACCACAGCTGAGGGCTCACTTGAGGAGAAAGGCGACACGGCGGTTTTTCCTCTGGGCAAACCTCTGGATGACTTTGGCAATGAAGTCGTGTAGCTGCTGTATCAGCTGACTTTAGATGGACAGCATGGCAAGTGTGTTGAGTCGCGGCTGTCCCATTGTGTACGAGTGAAAGTTTTTATCCTCTTCAAGGTCTAAAAAGTTCCTCTCTGGCTTGGCAAGAACCAGAACACGTTTTGGAGCGCCAGAGGAAAAAGGTGGCAAAAGCAGTTAAATCTGCAAAAAACAAGGTCAGGTTCAGCTGGTGGGCGTAGCAGTGAACAGACTGGGCATGTGAATAAATCTCTTTCATTAGTGTCTGTACCCCTCGGACGTTCCCACTCGTTACAGCCGCTCCGTCATAAGTCTGAGTGATCAGCTTGTCTCCCAGCTTCAGTGGTTCCAGCACAGCCTTGATGCTATTAGAGAGGCCGAGTCCAGTCTTGTCCTTGACTTCAATAAACTCCAAAAACCTCTCTGTCACTGTATTGTCAGGCAATATGTATCGCAACACAGCCACCATTTGTGGTCTACAAGAGACATAATTTGCCTCATCTGCCTGTATGGTACCAAAGGATGTCTCCTCCACTTGCTTTGCTATTTCCTCCATGTACACTTCGTACATACAGTCCAACAGTTTGCTCTCTACAGTGCTGGATGTCCCTTTGAAGAGGGGCTGAGTGTGAGCCTTGATGGGTGGTGATGATGCAGTGGATAAGACACATGCCTTTGGTGGGAGAGACCTGGGTTCGATTCCATTGTGAGACACCAATGTGTCCCTGAGCAAGACACTTAACTCCTAGCTGCTCCAGAGGCGTGCGACCTCTGACGTATAACAGTTGTAAGTCGCTTTGGATAAAAGTGTCAGCTAAATGAATAAATGAAATGTAAATGTAATGAATCACCTTCACACAAAATACATCTGAAAATTCCCGAGTTCAGAGAGTCCGCCAACTCGTCGTGGCCCCGCAGTGCTGTCTCACATTTTCTACAAAGTTTAATGCAAGTTATGATCCAACTGAGCATGTACCTGTTTTCCTCCACCTGTTTATTGTGCTGCTCAATGGAGCGCCGGCATGCGCTGTCAATTTGGGCAGTTTACCCTTCCAGGTAAACCCAATTTCACGGCATTGTCCTGATGATTCCCGCTGCTCCCATGTTTTGCAATCCTCTCTGTTTCAAATCCTTGTAACCTGTCCTCGACCACCTACCATCTCTGCCAAATAGCACACATGGAAAACAGAAGAGCGCCTTCTTTCGTATGCTAACCGTAACCATTTCTTCTTAGAAAACCACTCTATGTTAAATCCCAGTGACTTTTACCTGCAGTTTTCGTGATGACAATATCCCATGGCTGGTGGGCACCAAGGCGCTTAAATTCTAGTTCTTCCTCCAAATTAAGGGTTTCAAACCTGTGCTCTAGCATGAAATACCATTTCATTCATTTTCTCAAGTTTGCTGGCGTATGTAAAATTAAAACAATCTCCCCCCGCTCTTCTTGCCTTCAAATGTTGGCACCAGACAGACAGATAGCCAATCAACTACGGGCCGTTAGCCCCAACTGCCATTAACTTTTGTGATCTACATTGAATACAAAACATTACGAGCGTGCGCATTAATATTTTCCCACGTAACATGTATATTGCATTGTGAGAGAGGGGCTAGCCCCACATTCATGCTAGCCTATGGACACCAAACAGGAGAACACAGTCTTAATTTGCAAAGCAGGGAGGGACCTAAGAACATGAAATAAAACACAAATGATATGCAATTTAGGAATGTGCTTTATTCAGAAATTATTGCAGATAATAATCTTTTTTTTTTTTTACAAATAACCTCATTTGTTTGCACAGTTCTTTCTGTCTAGTAGGTGGGGCCAAGCCTTTAGCACTGAGTTTCGAAAAACTGTCGAGTACCGAAAGGTGGCATTAACTGTGTCTGTCTGACGGAATGTTTTATTTTGGCAGTTCTTGCTTTTGTGGAGACAGTATTTAACATTTGAGAACTGTAGCTTCTTTTGTTAAATTGAAATGGACATCTTATCAGAGTAAAGGATCAAGAAAGGTGTTGGCACTGAAGCTTGGAAATAAAAAGAACTAATAATACCCAGCTCTAGTATGTGGTAGATATTGATATCTACAGCTATTGTGCAGCATTAGCATCATTCATGTGAAGGACAGTTCAGGGCAAAAATGACTCTCAGAGGATTCTCAACACCTTTGTGGAAATGTGTGTAAAAAGTCTCAAGAAAGTTCCCTTTTTGTTGTGTTTATTCCACTGTCCTATGTCATTCTCTGTAATTGAAAAACATGTAACACATTTTTGTGTGAGTGTGCATTCACGTTCTCTGTATTTAATTAAGTGTGCAGGAGTAGTAAAATAACCAGTAAATCCAAAGCAGTCCTCTTAAATTGATCCACCCGGGTCTCAAAATGTTCAGTCTCTGGAAGATCAGAATCAGCCTGTTTTTGTTTTCCATCCAGCTTCGCTGTGGCAGCAGTTTTTCATCTCAGTATGAGCTTTGTCATTGTTCAGAGTGCAGAACATGGTTGTGATTAATAGTCTATAATGCAGCCAGAGTATATACCGCTATCCTTCAGTACACACTGCCATAAATAAAAAGAAAGATAAAAATAATACATGTAAGCGGCGAGTGGATGGATAGGTTTCATTGTGAGGAAAAATAAAACAAAATGCTGCTTCCCTGGACTAAACCACTGCAAATGTCAAACTAAGACAGGACGATAAATTAGTATATAAAGTTACAGAGGGCTTCAAACAGCAGGTATTTTCTCTTTCTGTATTGATGTACTCTTCTGATTGCCCTATTTCCTGGATTGTCATTTAACTGTCCTACTCACCAGGAATACTGCTTGAACATTCACCTACTTTCAGTTAACTAACTTTTAGGTTTACATAAACTAGAGAAATTACATTGCACAGTAGCCTTAATCAAAATAGCTCACAACAGAGACTGAGTAGTATTTTGATAGAGGCCATGATCAGGCCTGGATTCACCCACTAGGGTATCATGGGGCAAAAATTAGTTAGTTTGATTAAACTTTGATGAAATGGAAATTTATTAAAGAACATGCACAATGTAAGCCTAATGTCAACTGAAATATTAAATGTTTTAAAACTACATGTTGACAAAGGGCCCTACTCTACACGCCAGGGCCCTCAAAATTAGGCCTAAGTCTGAGTCTACAGCCCTGCTGGTGATTCTAGGCGTCTATCGTGATGTTTCATTGTAGACATTGCCCAACCATAGTCTGAATGCGACCATGCAGACAATATAAAAATCTGCCCTGATGATGGCACTACATTAAAAGTGAAGGGCTCACTAACGCCAGGAATCCACTGACTCTGGTTACGGCACGTTATGGCTGGGCAATGGTTTTGATGCGTCATAGCCCGGCATCAAAGTCCACTGGAAGAGTTTCAGAAGGGTTTCAGCAGCGGAGCGTGCAGCCTGCCCTACATTGTTTACTTGTTATTAATTTGTCCTTTTGTGCTTCTACTACCTTCTTCGCAGCTCTATGTTCCATCAACTTCAAGCTGTATTTCCCACCAGGAGCATTTCAGAATCAGAGCGTTTTGCCTGCCTGATTTTACTGACATGTTTAGATTTTGCTGATTTGGTAATCAGTGTTTGATTTTGTGCTTCTACTATGATTAAGTAGGCTCTGTGATTAAATGATGTCTTTTGTGTATGTTTTAACCATGATCACGATCGGGAGTCCCAACAGGGTGTTTTATTTTGAAAATTGACGTTCTGTGTCTGACTTCCTGCATGGTTCAACCTGCTCTGTGCTGCTTGACGCGGCTAGCTGCAAAAATAGACCTGCTACCTATTCTATGCGGCCCCATCTGGTGGACTCAAAAGCATTGACTATAATGGCTGCGATTAGCACCGGCAACCGCGAAGCAGCCGTAACGTGCCGTAGCTGGAGTCAGTGGATTTTAGATGTCAAGTTATTACAATCCATGCTGAGGGGAACATGGATGTCTGCACAAAATTTCATGGAAATGTTTCCAATGATTGTGGAAACATTTTACTCAAAACCGCAAATGTCAACCCCATGTTGACATGAAAAGTCAGAGGATCAACAAGGTCATTAGGGTTCATCCTCTGGGCACCATGAATATCAGTACCATGTGTGTATTGACAATCCAACAGGTGTCAAGACATTTCACTAAAATTGTCAACCTCATGGTTTTGCTTGACGAAACATTGTCAATCCAAAAGTGGTGGACTGACCAGCATCGCCATCCCTAGAGCGTCCCAGCTAGCATGACTAAAAATGCTCATGGGTCACTGTGTGCTTTAGTGGCGTGTATAACCAAACAAATGAGCCGTGATTGACATTACCACAAAGCAGCTTTATCTCCTGAAGGTCTGTGTTACTCCAGGCAGCTGCTCACTTTGCTGGGTTGGCGATGCCTTGGTTTGACCTTGGTTTTGGGCAGGATGGCAACTTTTCAGGTGTGTATGTATTTCACAGTTGCCGTGTTGTGCATTAAATCTTCCTTTTCCCCTCCCACTCGTTCTGCTGCTGAGGAGTTGTGCTTGTTTTCAGACCTTGTCGGGTGTCTGCAAAACTAGAGTGGGATGTTATGAGAGAGTTTCTTCTCACCAACTGGATCTCATTATTTTCAAGGTGTCATGGTTTACTGAAGCAGTAAGGGAAGAGCAGCACTTGTTCTGCTTCGCAGGGGACAAAGGAAAATGCCCTCACAAGAGTATTCCCAGAGAAAAGTTAAAATGTATCCTGTCACCTCAACTTGAGAGGCTTTAAATGATCCCATATTTACCTAAATAATGTTACGTTTTCCATGTTTTTGGTAAGAAAGCTGCAAAAAGTAAAGTACAAATTGAAACTCAAGCTTGTCTTTGAAATACCAATGTTTTCAAAGAGTTTATGTACATCTGGGGAAACCTGATAGAAATAGGTTGATGTAAGTTGAAAGAAGAGAAAACTGAACTCAGAGGGGGGAAGAAGGGGGAACAAAGTGAGATGAGATCATGCGACAGTTTATTATGCAGATGAGTCGACTCCTAAACTGTCTGAGCGTTTCCTAATTCATCACTGTCGCTTTCGGTGCGTGCGCGTGTGTTAGTTACGGTACAGCAGAGCATCTGCGTGGCGGCCACCAGATCTGATTGATCACCCTTCTGCAGACTACAGGAGCCCATTCCCGGGGCCACGCTGTACCCACGGGTGCCTCAGAGCCTTGATTAAGGCAGAGACGACCCCAGAAATGAGTGCCACCAGAGGGTTCGCCCTCTCATGCATTGTTCTTTCAACCTTTCAGATTAATCTATCTGCCCCCCCTCACCCATCTGCTCATTTCTTTCTGTCTTTTTTCGTTTTCTCTTTTCGCACTCTCTTCTTTTGTCCAACCCATTCTCCTAAATCGACTTCCCTGTCTTTTATTTGTGTCCTGCTTTCTCTACTACTTAATTATCAGATTTATTTAATCAATGTTAAAGTTTTTTGTTCCTGGTTAACTTTGTAACTTATTTTTAAAAGGGAAGTATAAATAAAGATATTAGTATTAATAATATTATTATTATTGTTGTTGTTTATTTATTTATTTCCAATCAAGTGTTTTTGTATCTACATTTCTTCAGCTGACAGGCTTCACTATCTTTAAGGGATTATTGGTAGTTTTTTTTGTATTTACTACATCTACTTATAATTTAGGTTTTACATTTCACTAATACACATTAGTGAGAGTAGCTTGGCTCCTGTATAGCACTTGCAAACCAACAGTTTTAAATCGACCATTCAACACAGTTTTAGAAGTACACAATTTGAACTCGCTGGCACCAATGCATGAATAAATATATTACTAACATTCAGTCACTGTTCTGTGTTCATGCTTTCTCCAGAAACAGCACAGCCAAAGGACTGCCCCAGAGGGATCTGAAGGCCTAGTTTACTCAAAAATGTAGCCCTTTTCAGCTTTGGCCATTGGGGGGAAAAAAGCATACTTTGAAAGAAAACATCTGTCGCAATAGTTCAATGTGTTGAACCATCCAAACAATCAGCATTTTCAATAAAGTCAAGGCCATTAGTGCCACAGAAAATCTTATCTGGGAATTTCACAATTTTATAGAACACTTAGACTTAAGAAAAACAGTGAAAGAATGATTAGCCTGACTACGGCTAGTTTTCAGCTCATTCTCTACAAACCACAGACAAACACAGATAGTGCCCTGTCCCACTGCACCAAGCTCGGAGTGCTGTGCTTAAAATTCTTACAGTGCTGAAAGAAACATGATAGCTAGATCATTCACCAAAGTTTGGTCAGAAATACTTTTTCTCCTTTAGACCTTTACTTTAAGTATCAGAACTGTCTCAGCCAAAGAAAATTCAGAATTGCCCAGTATTAAACAAACCCATCTCAGTTATTACAAGAACAAAACATTGGCTCTTATTATTTTAGTTGTAACCAAATCATCGCATGTTAAACAGTGAGCATCTATCGGTAACAGGTGTGAGATTGCAAGTTGACTGAGTGACTGAAGTTGACTGGGGAGTGGCGGGTGACAAGCTTCTTTGTGACAGCTGACAAAATAATACCACAACGGAGACGCTAAAGTCATCATATTTCAAATTGGGCTGCTCATAGGTTTTAAGATGTCCAGATATTTTGACTTTGACAGCTGATGGATAACACCTGCTGTGACAGCACTGATTGGGGAGTGACCAGAAACACAGCCCGCTTGAAAGTTGTGTTTTGTTGAGTTTTCTCTTCTTTGATTTAGTGAGGATTTACTCTGTAAAGGGCAAACCAACAGCTTGATAGAGCAATCTACCAAACTTTGGTGTGTTGCTTTAGTTTTCTATTCCCCATCCTGTTTCCTTTTCCTTTCCCCTCCCTTTCTGCTGGGCTGCTGACTGGAAGCAGCGGCTGATGGCTGTGAATTTGTCTTCCATTAGAATGGAGCATTCCCCGGGAGTGTCACCAGCTCGAATCATATGGCTGCTATTACATCCTAAAGGCATTACATTATTTATCTTCCCAGCTGACACCTATCACCCAGAGTGACTGTTCCGCAGCCCCGCTGACATCCCTGCTGTTACCACAACCCCGCAGCCCATTTGCCCCACATTAACATCTCCGGATCCACGGGATGCCCAAAAAATGCACTTTTCCCAGTTGCACTCAGTTGCAAAAATCCCCCCTCCCCCCCACGGCTGAGGTAGGAGAAATAATACTCCTCAGTTCTTTGATTTCACTAAAATAGAACATAGAACAACACAATAGAAAGTCAGAGGTGCTTTTTATGTTTACAGTTTGGCAACTTAGCAGTCCAAGTGCATTAGCTCCAGTTCTAGCACTTCTGCATAACAAACAGCCTGACCTTGATCCAAAGTGAATGCACTCGCCACGTAACAACACACACCTCTCTCTCCCTCACACAGGTCAAGGGACAGCGGTGTATTGTTGCCTATCTCTTGTGGTTTCCCTGCACCGTCTCACTGAGTGTCTCCCAAACCCTCTCTTCTGTCATGGATTAATTGGATTTTTGACCCAGTTCCAGTTTGTTCCCCTCCTACTCCTCTTGGGAGCCGTCATGAGAATTGTGTATAATGTTTGAGTATGTGTGCGGGTCATCAAAAGTGAGGGTTTAGTGAGTCGTTGGCTACCTCGTTTCCAGCCTGCTGGGACCCTTTGTCTCCCTGCCACCCCCCATGTCACTCCCCCAATAGCCGAGTAACAGCCGGCGCACAAACTGGACTCCCTCTTTGAACCCCTCTATGCACATACAATGACGTATTCCCCCTCCTTCCACTCTCAATTCCAGCCACTTGCTGCCTTGTCACAACTAAAACAGCCACTGCTATTGTTCTCCTGGCATTTTGGGACCACGCTAGGGGGCTGTTGCCGTTAAGTTCATCTGTAGTGCACTGCACAGAGAGCCAGTAAAGGAGAAGAGACAAGGAATTACCCCGACTGCATGTCTGAAAACTCGTGTCTCTCTCTTTTATTTGTTGTTCTACCTCTGTCGCCTTAAATCAAGCCCTTGCTCTCTGTAATAAAGCTGAAAAGACGATCATCTTGGGATGCCTCCGCTGCCTCTTCTGTGCCTGATCATGCATTTTTGTTGAACTATTCCTTTTGTCTGCAGTCATTGATTCGCGCCGAAGCACATTTCACAATAGAGTGCGTGACCTTGCGCCGAACATGCTCCGGTCTTTGCAGGGAGAAAAAAATGAATGTAATTGCTGCAACTTTGTGTGGATATTTCCCTGTGGGCCCTCATCAGGATTTTTCATCTCTGTGTTTGCTTGTAATTACAGACCTGAGGCTGCTGCAGGTGTAGGGTCAGCTTTCGCAGCGCCTTTATGGACATTCGTCTGCTCTCCTGCCATGATTTATAGTCAGCCGGATGGCTCTGCTCCCACTGTTAGCGGATCCGAGGATTAAGAGTTCCTCTCATAAATGTCAAATGATAGATTTGGGAACAGCGGGCATTTTCCCTCCAACTTCAGCTGAGATGCTTATTATGCTGATTTATTACTATTGATTTCAATTTCCAAGGCTTTATTTGCTGGAAGCTGTAACATTAAAACTGCAGCCACACAGGATATGAATTAAGATCCCGGGGATTACAAATGCCTTTCAATTGTGTCTGGCAGAGCAATGACTTTTGAATGAGCAACACTGTGTGTGTGCATCTGTGAAAGTAAATTAACTCAACGTAATGCCTGCTCTTTTGGTTGGCCCGTTTGAATCCCGCAGTCAGGCTATTGGCTGGTTTTGTGTCTCCACGCAGCCAATTGGGTTGAAGCGTGGGTGAGTTTGAATAACTCACAGCCACAACGTTGTGTGTGGTACGCTAAGCCGTTAGTCTGTTTTGGTCCCAAAAGGGATTTGAAAGGCCCCCTGTCAGTTAACGGTCCGCCTTTCAATGACACATTTAAAATTTAAACCACCCTGCCTTTTTAATTCAACAGGGTGCCATGTGTTTTGGCTTGAGATTAGGAACGTATACAGGTTCATTGTCACTTGAAGGGCCTCAGTGAATGTTGCAGGCTAGCATTAGTGTGCCCCCTGCTGCCAGACTGAGGCCCCTGACCATGTCTGAACACAAACTGAGGGCTATTCTTTTACATTTGAAATTCAAAAATGTATCTTGTCATATTAATATTTAGTCACTTGATGATTTGGAATGAAGGCCCTCTCAAGGCGGCTTAAAGGGATAATGCGGTTCATATTGACATGTAAAAAGAGCTGTCAGCCAGTAAAGATTCTTCTACCTCTGATGAATCTACAATATTGTAGAACTAATTATTTTTAGTTTTCATTTTTAAGTATTTTTATTTATTATTAATTAATACTTTTTACTGGGGTTCAATTGAAACAAAAAAGAGTATGGATACTCAAAGCATTCAAAATTCAGTGTATAAATAATACACTACTAAATAGGTAATTATTTGAATAACTGTAGGCAAAGGGGATCATATATTTTGTATTTTATGAAATTGTGAAGTAATATTTTTATAAACTCTTAGTTATTTCAAATATTTTGACTGTATTTTGGCCTAACTGGCTCTGCCCTGATTGTCTTGAATGCAGGCTTTAAATATGAAATCAAATGGTTGAATGTAACATAAAAGCCAACTTTGGAAAAAGGTCCTTTTTAAAACATAATGCTGCAGTACAAAAAAAAAAGACCTGCCTCCTGCAATGTTAAAAGCAGGATAAAATAATAATCATATTGAGCTGGAGTTTATTGGATTACTTCACAATTGTTGTATTTATTTTCCCGTCCTTAAGCCACAGTTGGGGCGGCTGAAGCGGGTTGTCCACTAATCAGAAGACTGGCTTGATCCCCGGCTCCCTGCATGTCAAAGTGACCTTGGGCAAGATACTGAACCCAAAATAGCTCCTGTATTTCTAAATATGACTATTTACTTCATACTGTCACGTGTGTTTATTTAATTCTGAACTCTTTGTGTCTGTTTTATTTTATTTTGTGAAGTGAAAGGATTTGGAATTTTGGCACAAACTCGCAGATGTCAGCAGCTTCAGTCAGAAAATATTTGTATCTGTGCTCGCCTTCAAAGCCCTGTATCAGGCAAAAACACTAACTGTTCCTGTCATACTCACAGGCATTGGTGCTGTTGTTTTCCATATCCAGCAAATTCAGCATTTTCTTGCCCACGCTAACTCTGGCTGACAATATGTTCCTGGGGTCAGGGCTTCGTGGCTGGGCTACAGAAGGAACTGGTGGAGGGAAAGAAGTGCAGGTCTTTGCAGCATGAAGGTGATCTGGACCAGATGGTCTCCTCTCTCCTCCAGATGCACTTTACCTTTTCATATCTGCTGCTGGCACACAGTAGGACTGTAACAGATAGGGCCTTATCACAGCCGCTCTGTGTGTGGAGGGGGTTTGGTGGGAGTGGGACCTGCAGTGGGCCTTGATCCAGCCTGGCGGATCCAATACCCCAACCCCCCATGACACACTCACATACACAGATGCTGCAGCTCTGCACTGCACCAAATTTTAAATATCTGATCTTAGGCTACTGGCTTCAAACTTCCCACCCACTTGCCTTCTCATGGTCCCTATCAGGGAAGGGCAAATACAGCCAAGAAACAGACTTATCTTGAGAGGAGATGGATTTAGGGAATGGAAGACTTTGTTTGTTTTTGCCAAGCAACACAGAAGCCAGGGACTCCTCTGCTGCTTCCTCCTCTTAGCTCAGGTTACTCTACCTGAGCACTTGTTCTCGTGTTGCCTTGCACCTACAGGATATAAGTCTCTCCTTTCCCTCACCTCTTTG